>NC_133774.1:94643742-94858650 GCF_003597395.2 Chelonoidis abingdonii | reverse complement strand
CATCAGGCACTGTGCTCTCAACACGGAAGTGGGAACTATGGGATAGCTGAGGAACAGCTACCCACAGTGCACCGCTCCTGAAATCGATGGTAGCTTTGGACCATGGACGCAAACAATCGATTTCAGGATCCCACTGTGGACGCGCTAAACCGATTTTATTAGATCTGTTTTGTAATATCGGTTTAAGCTAATTCGAAATAATTGTGCAGTGTAGACGTACCCTCAGTTCCAATAGGCAGATTATTCTACAGTTGCTTATTATAGGTTTTCTTGCACCTTTCTCTGAAGCATTTGGTACTTGTCAGATCGGAGACAGCATAATGCCAATGAAGAGCCATTGGTCTGATCAGGCATGGCAATTCCTATTTTCCCATTCATCTTTAAAATAAATACCTTGTTAAAATACATACAAATTAATGGGCCTCTCACTTAATACAGAGTATACACCAGTGTAATTCACTTGACTAAAATGAAGTGATTCCTAATTTACAAGGATATAACTGAGATCAGAATCTGACTCATGATCTTCATGGACATTCATGGGGCAAGAGTCTGCAATAATAGCCTCTCCTGACATCCTCAGACCTCCTATTGATCAGTGAGAATTCTGTGCTTGTAGGGAAGTAGAATATGAGAATAAAGATGCAACTTGCAATTCCTTTTACAGTTTGCTCAATTGGGGCCCAAATCTGCTCTGATCCAATAATGTAACCCCAGAGAAACTCCACTTAAACCACCCGTGTAAATGAAAGCAGAATTTGGCCCCACATTTTTGCAAAGGTAAGGACTTTGACATAGCCATGCTTTAAACTTTTCCCAAAACTCCCAAACTGCCTGAGCCATAGGTAGAGGATGACTGGTAGAGAATAAAATCTCTATAGATCAAAGGCAAGCTCAGGAAGTTTTTACTTTCTACACTGTTGTTATATTTCTAACAGAGGGAAGCAGTGAGAATTATTTGAGGTCATGAAATGAATCCACTCAAAAAGGCGAATCTCATAAAAGTATACTTCAGAAAGACTCACTTCTGTCCACATATATAGGAACTTTTAGGGAGAAGAGAGAGAGAGACCTTTTTAACTATTACAATATATTGGCATAGGGGCTCTGTAGCCCTTCCTCATTGGTGGCATGGCTACAATTAAATAGTCTCTCAAACATCAATAGAAACAGAAATACCTTCTAAAATAAGAAAAATATCGTCTGTCTCAATAACAAAAAAGCTTCTTACATACAGACATAGGGATGCATTAAGGCAGAGAAAGACACACCAACATTTGGAATATTTTTAGATATTATGTAACATAGTACATCAGTCTGGTAAAAAATACTTTAAAAGAGATTAAATGTATCAAGGAAATAGCAGCTGCAAAACAGGGATAAAACTTAAATAAAGTTACAAGATCATAAGACCTTTTTGAACACCCAGTCAGACCAGTTTGTTTTCACAATGATTTTAAGACACACTAGTGGAAATGAGCCTGTATTTCAGGGGCATAAAAGCTTTCGCAGACCTGTGATCAACAGGTGGCAGTATTTCTTTCAACATCTAGCACCTCTGCGTCTCTAAGTAAACTGCCCCTTCTCCATACTCACATATTAATTTCACCATTGTGCACGACCCACTTTCTTTCTCCTGGGGACCTCTGAATGTTACAGCTGTAACCACCAAACAGGCAGCTATACTGCAGGGATGAATATTAAAGAGACTTATTGCACAAACTTCCTTGCCCAGTACTTTTTCTTGTTCCTGAACAAAATACGTGGTTGTGTTATCGTTTTAATCAAAACTTTAATGCCACCCTCAAATTGCTTCACTGGATTCTTTCATTGTAAGTAGTCAAACATACACTATGACTTAAGAGTTCACAGACAGGCATTCTAGAACTTCCAAGTGTCAGTATTTAACAGATTAAGCATATAAATTAAGTGTCAAATGTCAAATGACTGGTTCATTAGTAAGGGATTCTGCTGCATCTTTAGTAAAGAATTGCAACACACATACCAATAAAGGGTCAATTTAACTGCTTCACTGCTGCACATCATGAGGAGTATGGAATGTCAAGAAACAATAGCCTCCAGTTTTGTGCACTATACCATGTAGTACAAGTTAAAGTAATTCAGTTAGTTACAGAATACAGAGTACCTGAAATCTTAGCACAGATCCTGGAGCACAGGGCCAGCAATCTAGTTGTAAATACTGCAAATTCCTACAAATGGTAAAGGCTGTATTTAAGTGGCATCTATTAGCATGTCTATAGTTAAAAATGTGTCATCACTTTTTTGATAATACCCAATATTCAGGGATACATGGCACAAATTCTCTCATCCAGACAAAATGAACGCAACCCTTTAAGTCAGCATGCTAGTCATCTCCTGTTCCATTGACCTAGAAACCCTCCTCGCCCATGCTTTCAAGAGAAAATATAAACGTTTAAAGTACAGCTGAGCTTGACCCCAAACCCTAGATTTAAACGCATCCAAAACCACCAGCAAATTTGCATTCAGATCCAAACCTGCTGGCCATTCCTATCTCTGAGCTAAACCAAAACCTTGATCCAAACAACCCTGAACTTTGGAAAGTTCAGACTCAGATTCAAACCATAAGATCATAACATTAAACCTGCTTGTACCAACCAGACTTTAATCACAGCTGACTGTCTCTATGCTGAGTATGGTTTGTTCTGGTCTACACTGACCAGTAAGTTGTGATCAGAATCATGTCAGCTGACTGAATACTTCACAATCTTGTTCAAACATAAGAAGATTTTGTAATGGAGACAAGCTTTACAATAACAAAGTTCAGCTCAGGGCTTAGCTACTCTTAGGGTTTCTACTTCAGACTGCTCAGACCACACCCTACATCCTTCTTTCCCAGAAGGTCATTCCTATCTCCTTTATACCCAGTTGAGTAATGAGTCAATGGCTTCTGCGTCACTAGAACTCACTTAGCCCTTTCCCAGTAGGATCAACATTTGCAAACACTGCCAGCCTCCAAAAAGTGGGTTGTTCTGTCTTTTTCCAGTGGGATACTACAGTACACCCATGGGAGCTGGTAAATCAGTTTACCCCCTTTTTTAGACTCCCTACCCTCTTCTGTTTGCACATTCACTACTTTGTCACCAAGAAGCTGAAAAAATCAGCAGCAGCAGCTAACTGACACTGTTCCAGAGCTCCTAGCACATTCTTCATAGCCTTATTGAGGATGCTGGCCCTCAGAGAAGTGAATCACTGGTTGCCATGTTGGCTTCTGCTACGTATCCCCCACCCAGAAAATTCATCCCTGGTTTAATTAAAGTAACATAAACGGAGTTACACCAATGACAAATTTGGCCCCAAAATATTTAATTAAGAAGAGAGATCTGAATGACCTTTAACCACAATTTCCTGGGTGGAGGGTGATTTAAGCTTTGTATTTATATATCATGTTCTGTGTATGAAACAGCACTTTGAGGGTTAGAATTAAAGATTACAATGTCACCAGTTTATGTTTTAAGCTAGATTTGGAGAAGGCAGAGCAACCCAACAGTTCTTAGCAACTAGTACCTAATGAGTTATAACTCATTAAGAAAAACACAAACAAACCAAAAAAGCTCCAAAACAAAAACAAACAAAACCAAACCAAACCACAATAGCAGGAAAGATGGGATCTCAGCATTCTGGGATTTCCTGAACACGTGTTTTTAATAAAGACCTCATGATATTTTTCATTAACTCTATGGTTCTGGTCAGATGCAAATATGGGTAAATTTCTGTTTACCAACAATTTCCCTTCTAGTTTCACTTTGATACAGTGTTACTTTTTGCTTTCTGCCTCACCCTGTGTCACAGTGTTATTGTCTGTTGTTCAGGGATGTGTGAAAGTTATTACTATATTATGTATAGGTATATACACCCCCCCACACACAATTTGTTAAGCACTTTGAGATCATTTTGGATGAAAGGTGCTTTATAAATATTAGCCATTATCATTTCCTTGTTCTAGCAGAGCCAGAAATGCTGGGAGAACAGTCACATGCAGTATTTCCGTACTTCTACTTTCAGTCCTGGCCAGAACCAGAAACTGCAGAAGCATGCACAAATCAAACATCTCAAACCTCACCATTAAAAACATAAAACAAACAAAAAAATCTACCACCCTGCAAGTTGGGTTGGAGTTTTGGGTAAAATATTCTGCTCTTTTATTGTATCTGAATTAGCTCACCCATACCTGATAGTGGAAACTGGGCTCAAATGTGCATTAGGCACAGCTTTGAACAGGGAGATGAAGCAGCTGCCTTGTATTAGAAGAGTTCAAGGAGGGATTGCATCTCATAGAGGCACAGTCCCTTCCTCGTTTCTTGGTGCAGGGGGAGAATGCCTTGGCTGCGCCATCCTTTATGATAGGTTAGCCTGCTCCCACCAATACAACTACCCCAGCTTGTGTTGGGACTGCAGTTGTTCCTGGCTCTTGCACAGAGTACAAAAGGCTTTGTGCCTTCCCATACACATACACACATCATGCAAGGGTCAAGGACAAACTGGCCTGAAGATTGGTTGGCCTCTTTTGGAATGACAGTATAAAGAATGTTGAATTTCTTAAATATTTGTTCAACTCCATGCCATATCAAAAGGTCTCTGACACATATTGGTAAGTTCTATTAACATGCTTTCCCATTCTGTGAGGTAATGTGTGATGTGGGGCAAGGTACTTTCAGGATACCAGGCTAATGATTTAAGTTCAAGAGGACCTAAAAGATTCTTTAAAAAAAAGAAATACATACTGAAATAAGAACATCCAAAAATAATAAAATTAGGTTAGCAACAGCTCCCACGGCTGATAGACAACAAATCAGTTGATAAGTTTCAATAGCTACATGAAAGAAATATACAATAGTAGATGTTCTCAGGACAGAGATATGATTAAATAGTCTGTGGAAGATGCTTACCTGAATTACAACGGCATGCCTTCAGTTTTCTGGGAAACAGAAATTAACTTTAAAAAAAGGCACAGCCTAAACCAATGTAACTTTTATGGTGGAAAACAGCCAGCACGACAGGAAGTGGGGAAGGGAGAAAGCTGCATATCTACCCCTTTTCTTAGCCAGCATTGTGTTGATTACAAAGTATTAATGGAATTTGTTGAATATTGTTTCTTGGAAATTATGGTCAGAGGGATGAAACAAAGCCTTTTGGAGTAGAAAGACAGAAACAATCTGTATTTGGATTTGGTTAAATGATGTGATTCAATTCCGATGACAGGAAGATTAAAAAGTCAGCAGTGAGGATGTGTAAAAAGGACCCCCTCTCAGGGGCAGGGTGAGAAAGGAGATAGAGTTATAGGTTTGAAAGAAAAGGTTTTAAGTGAAAGTTTGGTTTGGGGGCACAGTTATTTTTATTTTTACCTAGCTTTACAAACATGAGTAGGTTCTCGATTTGTACTCAGTGCAATACTGTGCACATTTGGCATTGGTCAGTTATTTTTCTGTCTAAGGTACTTCTATGGCCCTGTCACAGTAGTACATAAGAATATAAGAATGGCCATACCGGGTCAGACCAAAGGTCCATCTAGCTCAGTATCTGTCTACCGACAGTGGCCAATGCTAGGTGCCCCAGAGGGAGTGAATCTAACAGGCAATGATCAAGTGATCTCTCTCCTGCCATCCATCTCCATCCTCTGATAAACAGAGGCTAGGGACACCATTCTTTACCCATCCTGGCTAATAGCCATTTATTGACTTAATCACCATGAATTTATCCAGTTCTCTTTTAAACACTGTTATAGTCCTAGTCTTCACAACCTCCTCAGGTAAGGAGTTCCACAAGCTGACTGTGCGCTGCGTGAAGAAGAACTTTCTTTTATTTGTTTTAAACCTGCTGCCTATTTCATTTGGTGACTCCTAGTTCTTGTACTATGGGAATAAGTAAATAACTTTTCCATATCCACTTTCTCAACATCTTTTAAGACTTCTTAAAACATGCTCCACACTTCATCCTTTTCAGATTTTGGAAGGCACTTCATATTCTTAAACCTTGGGTTGAGTGCTGTAACTATCTTTAGAAATTTCACATTGGTACCTTCTGTGCATTTTGTCAAATCTGCAGCAAAAGTATTATTAAAATGAACATGTGCTGGGTCATCATTCGAGACTACTTTAACATGAAATATATGGCAGAATGTGGGTAAAATAGAGCTGGACACATAAAATTCTCCCCCAAGGAGTTCAGTCACCAATTTAATTAACGCATTCTTTTTTTAATGATCGTCATCAGCATGGAAGCATGTCCTCTGGAATGGTGGCTGAAGCATGAAGGGGCATATGAATGTTTAGCATTGCTGGCACATAATACCTTGCAAAGACGGCTACAAAAGTCCCATGCGAATGCCTGTTTTCACTTTCTGGTGACATCGTAATCAAGAAGCGGGCAGCATTATCTCCCGTAAATGTAAAAAACCTGTTTGTCTTAACAATGGGCTGAACGAGAAGTAGGACTGAGAGGACTTGTAAGCTCTAAAGTTTTGCATTTTTTGTTTTTGAGTGCTGTTATATAACAAAAAAAAATATATTTGTAAATTGCACTTTCACAATAAAGAGCTAGCACTACAGTACTTGTATAAGGTGAATTGAAAAATACTGTTTCTTTTGTTTCTCATTTTACAGTGCAAATATTTGTAATAAAAATAATAATATAAAGTGAGCAATGTACACTTCATATTCTGTATTGTAATTGAAGTAAATATATTTGAAAATGTAGAAGAACATCCAAAATATTTAATAAATTTCAATTGGTATTCTATTGTTTAACAATGTGATTAAAACTGTGATTAATCACGACTAATTTTTTAAAGCATGATTAATTTTTTTCAGTTAATCTGTGAGTTAATTGCAATTAATTAACAACCTTAGTAATTGCACACCACCCACACATGAACCTGACCTCAGACTCATCCCTGTCCCTATTCTTTGAGCTTTACACAGAGCTGTTAAAGGGGCTGTATCTTCATATGTGTGTAATCAAAATAGTTGATAATAATTGCTCCTTTCTATGCTATCATGAAGTGTAGCCATGTGTCCAAACAACTTACATGGCCTTCTCCAGAAAACTGTGCATCTGTTTGGGTGGCCAGGATTCATGGGCACTAAGAACAACAGGCATGCATATTGAATGGAGAGTTGCTCTTCTTGAAATAGCATGCCACAAAGATCATGGGTGAAATCTTGGCTCCGTTTAAGTCAACGGTTAAATGTCTTATTCTGGCAATCTAGTTTTGCAAGACTGTTTAGACTTCCAATACATTAATTTTTTTTATTCTAAGAGTTAAATATTTCAGAAATGTCCATATTATTTACCACCTCCTCTTGCTTATTATCTTAACATAGAATAACATTACAGTTCTCTCTTGTTATACCACCTTTGTTTTGTTCAGGCATGACAATGAGATAACCCAAAAATGTGCAGTAGGAAACAAATCTGATGTTCAGTGAAAATGTTTAGTGGAAAGCCAGACAGCTGCTAAATACTTTTTTAAATACTGCAAAATTGCTGCATTTTTAATATAACTTTTGTATAATATATACATCACTGAGATAAATATCTCTTTTTTTTAAGATAGTAGTATTCCAAAACATTAAATTTTTGAATCAGGTGACTATACATCTTTTATTGTGCATGGCTGAATAGATAAGGCAAGCAAATTAGGCTTAAAGAGGTTTAAGAAATAACCACCATCAGTTACTTCAATGAGGACAGCAAATGGGTGATTCATAGATTTTACAGCCAGAAGGGGCCACTTTGACCATCTTGACTGACCTCTTGCCTATAGAATTTCACTCAGTAGTGCCTGCAGCAAGGGAAATTCTTCTTCCCTATTGTGTAAGTGAAGGATATGGAGCCCAGTAAATGTGATTTAACGAGAACATATCTTCTAGAAAAAACATCCAATCTGAATGTTGATGTTGGAAATTGTCAGAGAGAAGGGGGAAACTGAATCTCAAATGATTAAATTCACTTGTTTGAGAAGTGAAATTGCAAATCCTCTAAAAAAAATTCTCTTGAACTATTTTTCCTTATTTGTTTGCTATCTAATATTTACTTATGGCACTGGATACATGCCATGGCAAAGATGTGAAAGTGTCAGAATTCACTTTCCCACAGTAAAGTTTGTTGATGTTGCTTTTGCTATCATTGCAGGTAGGCCTTAACAAAATGTGACTGGCCTTGTGGAGTGTACACTTTGGGCTGCTATTGATTTTGGGTACTGCTTTCAAAATCAAAGGGGACATAGAAGCAGCACTAGATTATGTCCATATAATCTGTTGAACTATTCCATTTATAATCAGGGAAGGGACATATCCCACTATCAAACATACACACCTAGAAATAAAGTTAATGGGTCAAATGCATCCCAGAAGTAAACAGTGCAAATCTCAGGGGAGTTGTGGGCAAATTAATTGGAGATTTAAATGGTGCTGTCTTTGGGTTGGAAGAGAGGTAAAGTAGTGTGACTTGCATGAGTTTGGCATTCAGGGAGTATGCAAAATGAATGGAATGTACATGCTAAGGGGGCAAAAGAGGGTGTAGCAGGAAAGACCACTAACAGAAGGATGTTGAACCAAGTAGGGGACAATCCCCAAAACTTGGACTGTGTTGGCTGGGGAGAGGGCAGCTGGTGGATGTGCTGATTCAGCAAATCCCATAGGCAGTTTCCACAGGCTGGGCTCCTATAGAGCACACTGAATATTAAACCTGCCTTCCATCAGCAGAAACTCAAGGAAAGACAGATGCTGGTACCACTTCTTGGCCTATGTCAAGTAGTTCCCCCACCTCTAGCAGGGCACAGTAGCTAAATCTGGCAAAAAGAGAATGAATCTGGACCTCGATATCTTCCTGTGATACTTAATATCTTAGTTTAAAGAGCCTGGTATTTGTAAAACACAAGTCATGCCAACTAGTCATATGTTCTGCTAACATAGGTCCTCATACCACATTGGTATGATACATTTCTTACAGCCCAATAAAGCAAAAGGTGTTGAATGATTTTCACCATAATTCAATCTGCTACAAGTTAGTGAAACTAATAGTGAATAATGAAGGTGAATTAGGTTTACTCAAGATGTCTGGGTTTAGTGACAGCAAAGGACATTTAATATAGGTTGTACATAAGAAAAGTGTGTGTGTACTTTATAATTATTCATATACCTCTCTATAGTGTAGTAATTATCTTAAATAGAGGTTGTGTGACAAATGTGTTGCATATTGTATTCAGGCACCATTAGAAAGCACCCAAGAAAGTAATTCAAAGAACACCTACTGTAACACCACATTATTTGAATTCAACTGCAAGGTAAGCACACAGAGGGCCAAATTCTTCCCTTGGATATGCTGCTGCAATCCCATTGACTTTAACTGATTTGAATATTACAATACTTTAAATGCAGTATTACCACTCTAACCAGAACATCATCTGAGTGCCAAATTCCACCCTGACACCTATATAACTCTGACCAAAGTCAATGAGGTTAGGTGTGTGTGAGAGCAAAATTTAGTCCTACGATGCAGAAGGGCTGTGCAGCATATTATTTATGTATATGCATAAACATATTAAAAGGTGCTTATCTATACACTATGGCATACTTGATATAAACTTAAATTGTAAGTGCTCTTACCTCTTGTCCTATTTATATTTTCTTATTAGCTGAAACTTTTTTATTATTTTAAAAACAGTTGCAGAATTATCAAGCATCTTTTTGTATTTTTTAAACAATTAGTCAATTGCAACCTAATTAAAATGTAAATATAAAATGTATGTAGGAATTAAATGTTTTGTTATCTCCTTTGTATACCTAACAAATTTTAAAAAAGCATGTTCAAGCAAAAGCATTTAACAGTGTTACACTATTTAAAAATAAAAAAAATTCTTGCAAGCAAGAATTGGGAATGTATATATGCTAGTGTGCCCATCACACTAGACTCCTCTTTTCCCTTGAACACTTGAAGACTTACAAGTTTGCTTTTAAAAAGGCTGCCGGCCACATACTGTACTTGGGTGAATCTGTGAAACTACTTAAAACTTAAATATTGTCAACTATCCTGCAGAAATATTCATCTGTACATCTCCATCTGAACACAAATGTATTCAACTTGCTGTACCACATAATGTAATTGAATTTTATTTTTTATAGTCTGGCCCTTATACCATAAGTACATTTATGAAATATTTTCATATGGATAACTGAGACTTTAATCTAGCGGAGAATGACCTAACAAGAACCCAAGTCTAGAAGCTGAAGCAAGACACATTTAAATTGGAAATTAGGCACAACTTTTTACCAGTGAGGGTGATTAACCATTGGACAAAATTACCAAATAAAGATATTGATATCTTTATATCAAGACTGGAAGATATGCCTGAGCTATACACAAGTTATGCTTTAGTCAAAGATAAGTATTGGGCTCAATACAGAGGTAACTCGGTGAAATGTAATAGTCTGAGATATACAAGTGGTCAGACTAGATGATCTAACAGTACCTTCTGGCCTTAAAATCTATGAGTATAGGAAAATACTTATCTGTTTCATTAAAATGCCTATAGACCAAAGTTGGAACTCTGTTTTGTTTAGTTGCCTTGAAATAATTGCATATCCATTTTACAGTTTTGCTATATCACATCATACCTGTGAATTAAAAGTATAAAACTGGAGACAGAAATTACACTGCCTTTGCAACAGTTTCTGTGAATGAGCTGAAGTTTCAAAATCTTTCAGCACTTTTTAGGGGAGTCTTTTGTTCTCTGTTTTGATCTTTTCTACCTTTTTGTTTACAGAAATGAATCCATTAATAACATGGACCAGCATAAAATCTATATCCTTCCGTATATGTTTGAATAAGTTAGTAGTTTTAAATGTAGAGGGTGGGGGAACAGGTTGGTGGGTTTCTTTGGTATTCTTAATCTATAAACATTTCTTTTTAAAACTGACTTTTTGAAGGTTACTACATTGTGATGTAAACTAGTGTCCCTGAGGGTTGGGGTACATTGGCCAGTATTTGTTCCCTTAAAAAAACAAACAAAACAAAACTCAGATTTCTTGAGAAATACAGTTCAGCAATCATCTCCTATTTCGTTGGACCCAGGTATTTCTGGACTCACTGTAGTAAGTAGTAAATTTCACATGTAAGTTTGAATGCCTTTGATTATCTGTTTAAGTCAGTCCTTTGGAGATTCATTTTCAGTGTCATATATGATGCCCAGTGCACAACTTCTTGCACTGAACATTCACTCCCCCTTCGTATTACATTAATAGAGTTACCTTGCGGTTTAACATCAGAGACTTAACTTACAGTACACTGCAAATACTCATATATCTTCATACTCGGGGGGGGGGGGGTTGTGTGTGTGTACAACTCCATCAATGCATCACTTAGCTTAGCTATGAATCTCTTTCAGTCCCATCTATATAAATGTGACATTATATGAATGTTTGTTACTGTATATTGTCAAGAAATGCAGAATCTTGAAATGAACTGTGATGCAAAACTTTTACAAAGCTGCCAGCTCCACACTGCCCAGGATTCCCCCTACGGTGGGAAACCCCCAGTTAAACAGGCTTTATGGCCTCTTTGCATGGTCTAAGCTGCATAAAGGGACCACATCATAGGGGAGAATTTGGCCTGAAGGACATTAGAATTAAAGTAATTAGAACAAAATGCTTGACTAGGGCTCTAAGGCACTGTGTAATACAAACAATAGCAACAGAATAATGATAAATATGTGTAAGTTATAGAAAATAGTATGATAATATATTGCATTACAGTAGAACTCCTCTTTACAAACTAATTGGGACTTGACAAGTTCAGAATATTGAAAAGTTCATAAAATTCAATATCTCAAAATCACAGTAGGTGCATGTGTTGTAGTATGGTGCATGCATTGCTTTCTTCTTGTGCTTCAAACCACTACAAAGCGATTTCCAAAGCACTGAATGCATCAGAATGGGAAGGAATGTTGACTTGTTCTTCCTCAACACTACTTTCATGATGTGATTTTTTTTTTCCGCATTGGGAAAAATGGTTTGTATAATTGCTCATTCGTGAATGTGGTGTTTGTAAAAACAGGGTTCTTCTATATTTAAGTTAGCATATTGTTAGGTGCCATCAAGTAGTGCTATTGTACATAGTCTTCTAAGTTCTTTTTCCTTAGGGCTTGTGTTCACGGGGAGTCAAGTTACAACACTGCAATCCAGGATGTGAATCTACAGAGTACCAGCCTGCCGCACAGTAACATCCCATGTGGGCCCTGCTACAAAGCAGTGAAAGTCCTGGTGTCCAGCTTAGCTTATTAGTAACTTGCCTTGTAGACAAACCCTTAGTACGTGAGCAAATTTTGAGTCTTAAAGAAATGCATGTATTATTGTTGGTTTGGTTGCAATGTTTGTATACAGGGCCATTCTTAGGATTTATTAAACTGGTACCCCTATGCTCCACGGAAGGCGGTTCCCAGTCGGCACCACTGACCCCAATGTGTTGAGGGAGCACAGCCACCACCCTGCCTGAGGACCTCCAGAACACCCCCCGCCCTCATTGCTGACCCACACCGAGCTTTGTATGCAGCAGGCACTGCAGCAGTGGCTCAAGGCAGGCTTTGTGTTGTTACATGGGGGCTGCATCTTGCCAGAGCCCACGCCTCTCCTGCAGCCTGTAGTCATTCCTGGCCCACCACAAGTATTTTGACAGGAAGTACCAAGCAGTAACAACTACAACAATACAAGTTTGTGTTTGTGCATGACAGAGTGTGTGGGGGTAGGTGTATGTGTGAGAGAGAGTGCCAGTGCATGTAAGAGAGAGAGCCCGTGTGTGTCGGGGGACTGTGTGACTGTGTGTGTGTTGGGGGCGGGGAGAAGCCCACTGGCCCAGCATGGGGGAGGGCTGGAGAAGAGAGGATGCCATCTGCAGCCAGTGAGGGGAATGGTGCCCCAAATTTTTGGATGCCCTATGCAACTGCGTATGCTGTGCAAGCCTAAGGACAGCCCTGTTTGTATAGAGGAAGTTCTTGCAGGTAGCAAGATTTCTGGAAGAAGGGGTTGCCTGCATGCTGTTTGTGACAGCCTCTTTTCCAGGACTGGTGTACAGGAACTCCTCACTTAAAGCTGTCCCGGTTAACACTGTTTCAATGTTAAGTTGCTGATCAATTAGGGAACACGCTCATTTAAAGTTGTGAAATGCTCCCTTCGTTGTTTGGCAGCCACCTGTTTTGTCTGCTGCTTGCTGGAAGGGCAGCCCATTCCAGCTGTCTGGTGGGGGCTTGGAACCAGGGTGGACCAGCAGCCCTCCTATCAGCTCCCCTCTCCCCTAAATTCCCTGTGCAGTAGCTGTCCCTCACCCCACTGCCATGTGCAGCTCCTACCCTCTGCCTTAGAGCTGCTCCCAGAGACTTCTGCTTGCTGTACAGGGGGAGGGGGGCTAATGTCAGGATGTCTCCCCCTCCCCCGTGCTCCTGCACCATGCTTACCCAATCTTCCATAAAGCAGGGGGGACACACTACGGAGGGAGGGAGTGCCTAGGCAGTAGTTGCCATCTGGGGTCTCAGCAAGCTGATTTAATTAACAAGGCAGTGTACTTAAGCCTGGGATCAGCTACTTAAAGGGGAAATGCACATTTTTTCTCTCACACACGGGGTGTGTATCTCTGTCTGCCCTCCCTCCTTTCCTGCTGCCTTGTAGAGTGTTGTGAGAGTTAACCCTTGAGGGCTCAGTCAATTGCTAGTTCATTTAGCAGTAAGGCATTCCCTGGGAAATATCTCAGCCTCTGACTCCTCCGCCTCAACCAAGCTTCACAATCATCATCACTGTGTACCAGTATTAAATTGTCTGGTGAAAAAAATTTCCCTGGAACCTAACCCCCTCATTTATATTAATTCTTATGGGGAAATTGGATTTGCTTAACATCATTTCACTTAAAGTCGCATTTTTCAGGAACATAACTACAATGTTAAGTAAGGAGCTCCTGTATATATATGAGTAAAGAAAGCTATACATAGAGTATTCCCAGATTCCACATTACAGCTTCCACTGGGAAGCTGACTTGCAAGGCCCATAGGAGTGACATTGGTGTCAAGGGGCAACAGCGATGATGATCTAATTAAAGACATTATCCAGTGCATGTGCATAATGAGATAATGTTAAAGTTATGCATGCAATTATAAATATTGCATTTCCTGACTTTGAAGTGTTTAACTATACAATCTTAATTTCCTCTTCTAGTGTTTTGTATGGAATATATACATACATACATTGGATGTCCTATAATAGAGAGCAGATTATGCCTGAATAGTTTGCAAAGGAGCAAATGTGCTTGGGGGAAAAAAGGACACAAAGAGTTTCCCTCTTTCCATCCCCAGGCATAGTTATAGTCCTTGCATTCCTCTGAATGCAAAGACTGCCCAAGTCTGGTATACATAATGACACTTGGCTTTCCAAAGGGGACAGAGAGATGGTAGCCATGGACCCACCCCACTGCATTTGGCCTCTTGCAGGAGTATAAGGAAATATGTGGCACCTTTCCTTGAGATGGTGTGCTCCTGGACACATGGTGCCTGCCTGAGGATAGTTCACCTCTGCCCACATACTACACTGATAAATGCTTCAGAAATGCAAACAGAGATTAGAAATGACACAATAACTTCATGTCTGCTTTACTCACACAACTGAACCCTATCATTATATCTATATCTCTTGTTGTGCTTGTAGTTATTATATCAGTTAATCAGTTACATTAATGATGAAACTTGCTAAAGCTACACTTAATGAACTATGCTTAACAAAGCGTTTTTTTAAGAGTTTCATAATACCACATCAAAAACAAAGGAAACGCCTAGTTAATAACAATCAGTGACATTGACTCTTACTTCTTAAATATCCTGGCACAAATACATAATCACAAAAATTGTCCTGAGCTGCAAAATTTGGACAAGTAGTTGAGTACAAAAACCTTCTATAGATGTTGCCTATAGATGTAAAACACCAGTGTCACGGCTCCCTCTTACACCAGTAATGAATCTGGCCAATTCTGTTATTCTCTGGAAGAATTGCTGTTGTATTACCATAAGTTCTAGTTTTGGTCAATGAATATCACAAGTGATATCTTGCCAAAATCCAACAAAATAATTACATCTCAGAGTAATGGGTAAAGATTCATGGACAAACTACAATGTCACAGTGTCAATGGTTGTCAGCACCAATTAACTAGCGTTCTATACATTTTCCCAATATTTTCAACATGCAGTATGTTTATGAATAACGATACTGCATAAGTTATCCTTCAAATAATAGCACTAAAGAGAACTAAAGGAATTCTGTCTTAGAAACAAATTGTGACTACTAACAAACATGTTCTCCAAGCAGACAAGCCAACAACCATGAGTCTTCTGAAAAACATCATGCCTCTGACCCTTGGTCATGCTGTATGCTTCTGATTTATTAGCAAAAATCTTCTGACAGTACATAACTAATGTGCTGAGAGGTATAATGAATAACTCTTTGCGCTAGAAGAATTCACAGACTTTGATCAGTGTCCCACGAGGGAACAGGTCAAGATGAACCATAAAATCTGATTAGTATAAACTATCATCAGCCCACATGCTATAAATATTAGACATCCCTAGCAAAATGCACTAAGAAATCAACACTCACTTCTGACAGTGTGAACCTGGAATCTAATCAGACATTTTCTATTCAATAACTGTGACATTTTTCATCTATAAATATGATTTCACAGGAAGACAAAAACGTTTCAGGCTGACATTGCCTGTAATCACAGTGTATTTTGCAAGTCACTTGGAGGACTTGCATGTTAACTGCATGTGCTGTCGCCAATTCCAGAAGACACTGTAGAGCTGGAATGAAAGCCCTTCAACCATTATTTCAAAATGCAAGCAGAGAATTTCTCTTTCAAGTTGAGCAGGAGATCATTTTAATATTAAAAGCCTGAAGTTGCCCATTGAAGTCTGCTATAAATTCAAGTACAGAATACTTATTTGCTGGTTAACACATTCTGCAATCTTATAAGGATAGGTTTGGATTTAATAGGTCTTTCCCATCTGTGACTTCTGTGAGCCTACAAAATATTCCTAATAATTATAAAGGTTGATGAACGAGTGACAAATTGAATATATCAATTCTTTCCTCAAATAAATAAAAACCAATAGTGTCAATTATATTTTGGGCCTGACCCAGCAAGGTGCTGAATGCTTGCACCTCCCATTGATTTGTTAAGGTGCAAATTAAATGTCTAATGCTTACCTTACTTGGCAGTGCACGTGGCAGATTTCTGCTACAGCCTCACCTCTCCCTCAGAACATTAAACAGAAGGGCTAAGAAACCACAACCCATTTGTGCAAAGTCTGATTCTCATACTTTTTAAACTAGGCCAAATCCAAACCAGTTTTCACTGGAACACTCAAGGGTACTTCTCCGTAAATACTATTTCCTGGCCAAACGTCAACTTCTCAGCACCAGACATTTCAGTTCTGCAGATGATCAAAAAGGTTACAAGACTTTTTTTAACAATTGGAAAAATGTATTCCCTACCACACACATGTCCTTATACTCAAAACCAGATGAGCTGTTTTTGGTCAAATTTACCGAAATAATCACATTTCAATAGACACTAGGCCTGCAAAATTTCAGCCTGAAAGTTGAAACTTTTTAAAGTCATGCACAATTGAAAACCTGGAGTTATAAAGGAAATGTTTAGATGACCTTAACTACAGCTGTCATTAGTGCTTCAGCTATTGTATGTTTTAACATTGATAGAAAACAAGAAAAATGCCATATCTGGGGATATCATAGACAGAGCTGCTAGTTCTGCCTACAGTTAAGGTTGCCCTACACTTGTCATCATATTATCCTGTTTTCAGTTGCTCATAATTACAACAAACATTAACTGTTTGGACTGAAATTTCCTGTCTCATGTGTCTGTCTTAGGCTGAATTATTTTGGAAACGTTCAGCAAAAATGGTTCAGCCATTTCTCATAACAACATTAGGGCAAATATGTTGTTTTGCTCATATGAATAAAAATTCTTCCAACCATTTTGTTGACAGAATCTAATGAATATATATTTTATAACAAGCACTTTTCTATTGAAATTTGGCAGAGGGGGTGGCTTTGTGCCAGAAATGTGCTTTTTGCTCTTCTCATGAAAACCCACCTATATTTGGCCAAGTTATTAAAAAAAAAAAGTTTGCACATGCTCAATAGAGACTTTAAGTATAGACTTTAAGCAGGACTATAATCCATCTATTTTATAAATTCATTCCTGAATTGAATTTTCAGATTTGCCACAATAACTCTTCATAGAACAACTGAATTTTGTTAGGGTTCTTCCCCCTAGTAAAAAAAATTCTCAGGAATGCAGAATGTTCCTTTCTCCAACTAAAATCTATCAGAGTGCAGCATGCCAAGACTTAAAAAAATGTGTACTGTTTTTATCACATTGTCCTGGACTCCTCCAGCTAAACAACCAACAATTTCTACAATCTAGAATGATAATACGTCAGACACAGGTCACTTTTGACACTAAAAAGTTAAAAACTTAAATCAGAAAAACTTAAATGAGTTTCACACAGGTTAACTGATGTAACTGCTCAGAACCATCTATGCAGTGCCTCTGCTTTGTTGTTTGGTGTTCTGATATTTTTATTTCAGATTCATTTGACATATATGGAGAGAAATGTCACAACAAAAGACAGGATAAATGCACAAGCTGAATGTATCATGGAAATGTATATTAGATTGATTTATATAAGTTATGTGGATGTCACGTCAGTAAAGAGCTACATCAAAAAATGTAATCCCAGCCTTACAAACTGATCTCATGACTCTGCAGAGCTACAAATGGAAGCTTTATCCAACAGGAAAGGGAGATTCTCAAATTCCTAACTGGACCTTGGCAGCACTCATTCTAACTTTGGAAAGACCTATGATATTGGACCTTAAAATTTTGGCATTTCTATGTATAGAAACTATTTTAGGTACTTTTTAGGGAGATATATGGCTTCCTTTGAGTATTATAGAACTGGACTCATAACAACTAAGTCAGGCAAAGAGATACCAAAATTTCCCTCCTTAAATTCTGTATTTAAAACATTTATGATCCTTCATTGTTTACATACACAGGACAATTTTGCTCTGTGGAAATTGGACATCTGTCATACCATACCAGTGATCTTAAATCACTAGCCATTTGAAATCGATACCCACATTTGCTTCAGTTGACAAGAACCAGAGTAATGGCAGACGTGAAGGTTAAAAACTCAGTTCTTTGAAAAAGAGTGAGAGAAGCTGGAGGAAGAGAAAGGAAGAATTGATGAAAGAAAAAGTGGCAGGCAGTTAGAAAGCACTCACCAAATAGTCTATGTGGAAAAGTAAAAAAATCCCTATGCAAAAGAGGAAATCCCCATAAAACTTCCATTACAGACACATATTACTGTGCTGAATGAATTACTGTGCTTTGCACCTTTTAATGGAACTTACTTTTTAAATAAATAACGTTAATCAAAAGCAGAGTGATTGAACAAGGAACTATGGTAGTAGGTCTTATTAGTTCCATGATTTTTATGGAGACTTTACTATATTTTTACTTCACTGGGAAGTAGGCAAGTCAAAGGTCTGGTTTGTAAATAATTTCCTGAGTGTAGCATGGGGTTTTTAAACTTGTTTAAAGAAATGACTTTAAGAAGGGACTAGAAAGAGCAGCATGGAGATCGCTTATTGGATTGGAAATCAGGACTCCTGGGTTCTATCCCTTGTTTTGTCATTGCCCTGCTGTATGACCTGGCCTAAATCATGTCACTTTTGTGCCTTAGTTTCCCCAGACATCAAACGGGGATTATGGTACTTTCCCCTCATTTATAAAGTGTTTTGAGATGTATAGATGATAACTGCAATATGAGGTCAATCTTTCAAGGTGCTGAGCAGTCCTCTGACATGTTGAGTGTCCTTAGAATGCTGCTGAAGTCAGCGGGAGTTGAAGGAGACTTACTTCACTGGATCACTCTGGATCGGACTCTCTAAGAGCTAAATATTATTACTAGTGCCCAGTTTTAAGATTTCAGATTATTTTCTTACCTCATTGTGAATTGCTATTTGCAGGTCTGTGAATTGTTCAGCTTGAAGGGCACTGTAATTATATTGACATGCCATTCAATGACCTTGGCATATTCTTAATGAGATCTACTTCAGTGACACAACAATCACTGAAAAAGCTAGATGAATGATTCAAACAAAGGAAAACTGCTAACATTTTCCATGATCAAGATCAATATGCTTTATAACGCAGAAACAGAATAAAATGCATTATTGGCTAAGTCTCTTTATCTACCACAAAGAGTAACCCATACATGTACAGTACATCTGGCAACAGAATCAGGTAAACAAATTAGTCCGGAAGATTAATTGTTTGTGAACTAAGGCCTTTGCAACAGTTCTTTCCACAGACTGAACACAATGCAGACATGACTTTTATTTTTTTAAAAAAATCCAGAAATCAACATTGCTAAACTTCCTAGTTATTATTGTACATTGGGTCACAAGGAAAAAGTCACCCATCCCCCCTGCTGTCCTTTTAGTGATAGCTCCTTCCCTATGTTAAAAACATTATTTTTGATGTTTAGTACACACAATATCAATCTAAGTCATGTGATATTTTTTCCTGTCCATAATTTACTGATAAGCTTTACAAAATTAAATAGTAAAATCAATTTACCAGTGGATGTACTTATAAAATGAACATGGAAGAAACTTTCTTGCATGGGAATGTTTTTATGTAGCCGATGGCAGTTTTAAGTAAGAGAATACATCCTATCACCTGCTTGATTTAGCAAGACGTAAGTAGGAACTCTAAGAACAGCCAGCCAGTCAATTGGTTTAGTGCTGAGTGAAGCTAAATTGCCAAGCAATGGCAGCCATTTTTCTGGTTAGGTCAGCCAAATGCTATAATAGTACTAAAACCTTTCTAGTATTCTGTTATTTTGGCTCTGATGCTAGAATTATGCCAAATTAAATTACAATAAAACCTTACTCACTTTGAGCTTGATTCTACAGTCCTTGATTATGCAAAACTCTTATTGTTGTCAGCTGGAGTTTCTGTATGAGTAAGTTTAGAAGGCTCAGACCCTTCATGTGTTTATAACTTTATCATTTAGTTCTAGTTATTCTCAGAGTGTATTGCTTTATTTTCTGTCTGATTTTCCTTCATGTATCGTTCCTGAGACATCCGATTTCTCAACAGAATCTACTGTTTCTGTGAAAAAGAATCAGTACCATATCACTCGATTATTTGCTGTGTCCTGAAAATGTGTATCTATAGCAACCCTGCAAATTACACACACATGTATCTGTATACCACTTAGTATCCCTGCTTCATATTATCCAAAAAACAAACACACAAAAACCAGAAATAAGAAGAAAGAATAAAATCTGCTGACTCTCTCTCTTAACATATGGTGACTTTGAAATAACATTATTTAACAGAGGGCAGCCTGACTAAAACTGACAAAGTTTTATTACCATAAGTCATAAAGACCATGTTCTCGTTCAAAAGCCAAGATGCTGATATTTTGTTGGCCTACTGAATGATTAATAAACAGAGCTAACACATTTTAGATAGAAGATATACTATTAAGACATGTTCTTGGGGAATGAGAAGCAGAACTTTTTGAAATGGTTGTTCTTAGAAATCTAAATCTCTATTTACATATGGCTGGTGAAGCAAAGTAGAATTTAAAGAGCTTCTTCACATAAAATAATGATTCACACCTAGATGCAAACTTGCACTTGCACACTGAAATATATCGTAGAACCACAAAGTTATGAACACATCACGAATGGAAATTGTTTGTAACTCTGAAATGTTTGTAACTCTGAACAAAACATTATGGTTGTTCCTTCAAAAGTTTACAGCTGAATATTGATTTAATATATCTTTGACTTTACTGTGCAGAAGAAAAATGCTGCTTTCCTTTTATTTTTTTAGTAGTTTACGTTTAACACAGTACTGTACTGCGGTGTGGTTTTTGTGTGAGTGTTTTCTTTTGTTTTGTTTGGTCTCTGCTGCTGCCTGTGTACTTCTGGTTCCAAATAAGATGTGTGGTTGACTGTGCAGTTCATAACTCTGAGGTTCTACTGTACAGCTAATCAAGTCAGACCACACTTTACAGTTCCTGGGGCAGGCTCCCAGTTGAAACGCACTGCAACCCCATATCCTCTACACCTGTGTATTTGGCAGGGAAACAACCTATCCTGCTCTTGAATTCCTGTAGTGATGGTGTCAAAACTTTTATCTGAGCAAACAAATTCCACTGATAAATTGTTCCTGCGGTTAATGACTTTCTTCTAATCTTTTCTACTTATTTCCTGGCCCAAGCAGTCATCTAGCAGAAATGGCCACAAAGTTCTTCTTTTGCTGTGAAATGAACAGGACTTCACAGAGAACACCTCTGAAACAGCTTCTCTCTCCTTCTCATAGGGACAAATGTCAACTTCTTTGTTTCCTTCTATTTCTACCCTACTTTCTGCCCCAACACTGGCCACAGAGCAGTTAGATGTGATCAGTATTGTATGTACAGTGAATTTGCAGTGTTGTGCTCACCATGTCGGATCCAAGATATTAGAGAAACAAATTGGGTGAGGTAATAGCTTTTATTGGATTAACTTCTGTTGTCTCTTCCACCAACAGAAGAAGTTGGTCTAATAAAAGATATTACCTTGCATAGTGAATTGTCATTCCTGTAGCATGTGAGCTAGATATTTTGTAATAGAGGCGTTTTTCAGTAGAATCAAATGCTAGTAACACAACATGCTGTATTGATGGTTATTCATTTTAATATTTAAATAAAAACATATGCTTCCCATTTTTTTTCCAGTTTATTCCACATTGTCACAGAAATTGCAACGTGCCCCAGAACTGGCTTGCTGAAGAAATTGGGCTGAAGTGTGAAGATTGCTGGAGAATTTAAATCAGGCTTGCTACAAAAGACATGGGAACTTGTATAAAATCATGAATCCAGAAGCTCCCTCCCCTCAAGTACAATCCTGTATCAAGCATTTCACTATCCTCCCAGCTGTACAATCCTGTCTGCAATCATATCAACAAATTATTCATTTTTGGGGGGAAAAGTAAACCATTGCAACTATGCAAATTACTGCAAGCTCAGTTATTTAAAAACAAACACATGCTTTTGAACAGTTTGAACTGTGTTTGGACATTTCAGATTATATTTACAGTCAGTTAAACATGTTTCTATGAACAACAAACTGTTTGCAGAGTGAAGCTTGGTATCAGTTTTTAAAAGTAATTAATCATCCTAAAAATAATAAAATATTCACCTTTCCTGGTTTAAAGAGTCTTCTAGCTGATCTCTGTTTATCTACAGTTCAGTGAAACTAAATGATAGAGGAAAATCTTGACGTTGTTACTGCCTGTGGTATTACTGGAAACAGAAGACAGTACCTCAATGGAAGGTCTTTTATCTTCAGCCCCAGGCTAATATGGATGAAAATATTCTAGGTCAGCAATTCTCAAATGCAGCTACCAGGGGCTTTACAGCTTCGTGGGTAGTGATTGCAAGGGAGCGGGACAAAGCAGTGGCCCTTCCCCCAAGGCCACCATCAGGGCTTCTCCCAGCCCACTTCTGGAGCCACTAACACTGTAGGAGCAGGCAACCAGTATGAGATTTCCACCTTTCTGGGGGTGGTGGGATTGGGCTTCAGCCCGGGGGTGGTGCGCAGCAGGCTCAGACCATGAGGCAGCAGGCTCTGTCCTCCAGCTGCAGGGCTTTGGAGTCCGGCCCTGAGCTGACCCCCCGCCCCACATCACCCAGGGCCTCTGCTGCCTCCTCCAGCCCCCCATCACCTCTGTCCTCCTGTCTCCCTATCTACCTCCCCATCTAGGGCTTAATTTGTCTCCCAGCTTGCCAGGGCTGAGTAACTCTGCTGTGAAAAGGGATATTAAGCAAATATACAACTACCACTTTTTACTAGCTAGCAAGTCTAAAAAATAAAATCAACCAAAAAGAGCAAAACAATCAAAGTACCTTATTTGTGTTTTCTATTCTGTTTACGTCCACTAAAGAATAGAGACAACTGTACATTATTTTTATTATTAAGTCTGCAAAAAAACATCCTGCATAAATAAATTACAATAATTTGGACATGTATATGTGCATATTTATTTGTTTTTCCTAAAGTTAATTAAGTATTTTAGGAAAAATTGTCAGAGTGGCCACTAGTAAGAGATGGTGGCCGCACTTTGAGGCCACCAAAAAAGTTGCTGTGAGAACCCCTCTTCTAGGCAAACAATAAATACAATACACGGTCACTGCCATTAAGGATCTGGGACATGATGCCTTTCATTTTCTGTTTGTCCTCTCCCTAAATTTTGCTGGTATTTTCTCTACAAATCCAATAATACATAGACGTTCTATATGATTTTAAGGCCTTGATTTGTTTGACAACATTTTCAAGCGCCATACATTGGGTGTGGGGTGGGCGTAAATTAATTATATATGATATTTATTACGTTATAGCCTTGAATGAATAAATTCCCTTCGAGATTTGAAACAAGAAATTATTTATCTGGGAGTCAGTTCAGGCCATTTTTTTTTGTAAAGATTTGAACCAACTTAAAAAGAAAAGCCTATATCATGCTACTGAATTAGATTTACAGTGTGTTAAGTTGAATTATGTGCTTCTCTGTACATTTAACTGCAGAGCTGTGTGTTTTCTTCTGGAAAATCTACTGAATAATCAAGCCAAAATATTGACTGGATTTAAGCAACAGAACAAGAAAGAAAGTAAACTAGGAGAGTATGAGTTGCTTTTTATACAATGAGAAATGAAAATGTAAAATTTACTATTCATAAAGACTTTCAAATTATCTTCAGTAGGCTCTACTTTAATTTCAGAGAAGTAGGCCATCATTCTTGAAAATTTAGCCCCTGTACTTTACATGCATGCATTAATATTGTAACAATTTTCCTCTATTTTAAGATTTCTTTTAAATCAAAGTTGAGCTGAAGAATCATGCAAAACACAGCACTGAAGGACAAGAATGAATCAAGTAACAGAAAAAGTATGGCACAAGTTTAAATCTGGAACAATTCCATCGACTTCACTGGAGTTACTTCACATTTAAACCAGTGTAACTGAGTTCAGAATCTCCTCCACAACTTTAGAAATGTAGTCCTGTTTCTGCCACCCTTATTTATACTGAGTAACATCTTATTCATATGATTGATTAGTCCCACTAAAATCCATTGGACTAGTTAATAAGAGCAATGACTATTCAATGTGAACAAAGTTGGTTTAATCTGACCCTTAAAAAGTTTAAAGTTAAAAATGAAGATTTAAAAAGACAGGCAATTGCAAAACAAAAAGCTCACCAAGTCAGCTCTAAAGTGCCTGGAGGCTGTCTAACAGGTAGATTCTCCCCAGGTGTGGGTTCATTGTGACAGGACCATCTCCAGCTCCTACTGGGTTCCAGTAGGGGTAGGCAACTTTAATTTCTGCCATCAGCACAGTCTGCAGTACCCTTGGACACAAATTAGTGCAAGTCATCACTGCCACTTTTCAGCCTGAACTGATCACCTGCAACACCTCTGGAGGGGAGTTTGTGTCTGCCTTACTTTATTGCAACCATCTCTTCGTGAGCTTTCCACCATCAGCTGCTCTTGTGCCTTGGTTTATACCAACAAAACAACATAAATCAGAAGTGTATTTACCTTTAGTCTTAGTTTTCCTAGTCCTACTTGTGTGATATTTAATGGTGTTCAGACAGCAGGATGATGATCAATGTATAAGAAACCTAGATAGAATACGTTTAAGCCATCTATGAGGAGTTCCCTTCTGGCTATCTTCCAGGCCTGGATAGATACATCATAGGAGCCATTTGCTTTGCAGTATATGCAGGGGCGGCTCTAGACATTTCGTCACCCCAAGCACGGCGGCATGCACGGGGGGCGCTCTGCCGGTTGCTGGTCCCGCGGCTCCGGTGGACCTCCCGCAGGCGTGCCTGTGGAGGGTCCGCTGGTCCCACGGCTCCACTGAAGCGGGAGGTCCACCAGAACCGCAGGACCAGCGGACCCTCCACAGGCATGCCGCCGAAGGCTGCCTGCCTGCCGCCCTCCCGGCGACCGGCAGAGCGCCCCTCGCGGCATGCCGCCCAAGCACGCGCTTGGCCTGCTGGTGCCTGGAGCCACCCCTGAGTATATGGCTATGGTATATATGGTAGTGAGGAGCATATGAGAGATAAGGGAATTAAACTTTGGGGCTGATCAACACAGGTGGCTAGATATTGAGGAGGGAAGGAATGTTGCTACAGAGATCATCACACAGCAGTGATTTTTCAAGATGCATGATGATGCAGTCTCACTAGCTGAGATCAGAATTTTACTCAGTGACCTTTCATCAAGCCTTACCAATACAGATCAAAATTAGCAAACCTCTATATTCAAAGGAAATGTCAACCCACACAAATTACCCGACATACTTTTTAGCAAATTCCCACAATTAAAATAAATCAATGAAACTGCAGATGGTTGATGTTTGCTTTTAATTTTGAATTAAGTTGCCTGTTGTTTCATTAATATTCTATGCTTTGAGCCATGGGTTGCAGAAATTCATTTTTCTGAATTTAAAAGTCTGGGAAAGTACTGGTGACTCACTGATATATTTTGATTTATTACCTCTGCAGAACTATTACTGAATTCTGGAATATCCACTCAACTCATATGCATCTTTCCTCAACGTGTTCTGCCATAATGGGCCCATTTCACTGGCCCAAAACAAAATCAGTATCACAACTAGCAGCTCAAATTCTTAATTCACACAATAGATTCAGATCTCATTGACTCAGACAGCCAGAAAAGACAGCCAGTCCTTGCCAGATGGTCAGAGAGGAACAAGCCTGTCTTTCACCACGGGCATGCTTACTAACAGGAGTACTGCAGATAAAGTTAATAAACCCAACAATCTATTAAGCGCATAAATGTTCCTTAGTTCCATTGAAGATGGAGTCGCAGGTTTCTATAAACAAAAAGTGCAGACCTCATTGTCACACCATGTAACAACTTCTGTGCTGGATTGCCGTCACATAAACACCTTAAACAAGTTTCGACAAGTGAGGCTGAATCACTTGAGGAGAGCTGAAAGATCACAGGACTGAAACTTTGTCATACTGATTATCTAAAGCCACTGGAAAGAAATCCTTGCATCTTAGTAAGCAGCCAAAATAGGCTTTTCACTAAACAAAAGAAACTTTGTCTTTCTATTATGTGACAAATCCTAATTAGAATCAATGATATTTAATTGTTGGCCCAGATAAGTTTTTTTGCACAGTTGCACTTTCTTAAAACACAGATCTGAATGCTACTAGGGAAATATATCTGTCAGCTGTGCTCTATGATTGACCTTGTACAGGAATCGTGGCATTGCATGATGTTTACATCTGATCTCCTTGGGGTAATTTTGAAAGTGTAAACCACTAAAGAACATAGTAAAGAGCCAAAGCAATTTCATTTTGTGGGAATGTATTTATTGAAATGTACCAAAAGTGCCTAGGGAAGCCTATTATCATTTTTGTCTTAAGCATGTGCTAGTTTATGACCAAAAGAAAGCATTCCATGAGGGAAAGGAGGGGGAAAGCATTCATAACAGCTCTTTATACCAAGAAAGCTACTTTGTGAACAGATGGGGGATATTACATTTCAGTACCACAGGCAGCAAAACAGAACATAGAAAAAGAATTGCCTAGCACAGTGACATCTCTCTTAAACCATTCACTTGTGATCTTGAACTTTGTTATGATGTGTTAATCCTCAAGAGCTGAGCACTTGTGCGATGAAATTGCTGTCCATCCTCATAAAAGATGGTGGCAGCAATGAAAATGGTGAGCAAAGTACCAAATTAATATTAAAAAGACACCGGAAATTGAGTATTCTAAACAGGTAATAAATAGTTCCAAAAATTATTGCAATGCAGTTGAACCCACTTACAGCGAACTGAGATGTAGTTATCAAAGTTGGCTCTAGGTATGTTGGTTGTTCCTAGGGGAAGGTGGTTTTAACACCCTCTATCACCATAGGTCCCTACTAGGCACCTCCTATTAATCTTAGCAATGTACCCAGGCCCTAATATATATCCCCATCACTGCCTCCACCAAAAGGGCACCTTAGTGTTATTCAGAAATACAGGTGGCATGTAGAAGAATGACAATGAGAAATCAGCACATGCACTGTGGACTGTGCAAAGCTTGGTCGGGAGGAATAGACAGTCAAATATCACACATTCACCTCTGTGCTATTGCAACTTGCAATATAGTTTTCAGAAACAAAGAATAAATATTTCCAGTGAAGGGCAATTAATATCAGCTTGTTTGCAACATGATTTTGTTTCCATTTTTGGTTTTGGTAATAAGAATGTATTTTTTATTTAAATAGGAAAACAAATACCTACATTTTCCAGTCTTTCACTCCTCCACTTTTGTGGGGACCACAACTCTGATACAATAGGTTTATCAAAGTCTGAGGCAGAACGTATTTGTAGAAGCATCGTAAGGATTGGCAATGCATCACTAAAATAAAGTTTGGGGGGTTGCTTTTGTTGTTTTCACTAATTCTCTTGAATCAGAACAAAATGTTACAAAGTTTCAAAGAAATAGAACTTTAAGGAAAATAATATTTTATAAAATGTTAATATTATGGGGAGAACATACTTAAGGTTGTAAGCCAGAATAAAGAAGGGGCAAATCTTATCATGCAAAGAGAAAGGCTATGCTCATAAGCTGTCTAGGTCAGACAGAGAACTGCAGAACAGGGCCAAGAAAGCCCCCAAATAATAAATATTATTTTACAGATAGAAAACAGCTAATTTGAGGCTGACTGATTGGATCTCCTCCTCATTCCTTCATTAGCCAGCTGAGACCTGGTCTATATGACAAAAAATCATCCACTTTTTGTTATAACTCAGAGCCTTGAGATCTCCCCTTATTACATGTGCATAACACACAGTAATAAGCAAGGGAGTTATATGTTTGCACCAAAAGAAGAATATACCACTCAATGTAAATGAAGACCTAACTCAATTCCTGTCATATCTTGTTGTTTAATTCAGGCTTCCCCTTAAAACCACACAGAAAGGCAGTCCAGAATTACACCCTGTATATTTTTAATAGCGTCCCCAGGGATGGGGAAATAAGATGAGTAGCAGAGTGGGGAAGATGACTGGGAGAGAAGCGGGGTTCCTGGAAGCGGCAGGAGGTTTCTGGGATGCAGGATTGGATGTTGCAGGTGGGGGGCTTGTCTCCACTAGAAAACTGGATTATGTTACAGCAGTGCCTTGAGTAGTCATGTTAACTAACTTGTCAAGTATCAGAGAGTAGGCGTGTTAGCAGGGGTGAAAGTTACTTAAAGGACTTACCAGTACTCCAGTCCTGCGGAGGGAGAGGGGCCTCAACTGGAAGAGGCATGGCCTCTATCGGAAGAGGTGGGGCCTTTAAATCCTGGGACTTTTAAATCAGGATTTAAAGGATTCAGGGATTTGGCTGAAGCTAGGAGCCAGGCCCTTTAAATTAACCCGGAGCTACCAGCTGCAAAGGCGGCTGGGAGCCCTGGGGTTTGGGCAGGTGTGAAAGTAATTTACATTTCTTATCCATATGGTCCAATCGCAAGCAACCCACCCACCTCTCCTACGTACTTCGTGGATCCCTCCCATTGCATGACATAGACAGAGAAAATAAAGCTACTATTACTACTACCAGTACTGTCTGTAATAAAACTTTACTATTGGAATAAGCCTGAAAAAGTGAAAACTCAGTGTCACATTTTTCTCTGTCTTCTCTCCTCCTTCTCCAGCCAGGCTGCCGATGCTAGGCTCTGTGCTTTCTCCCTGCCTGGCACTCAGGGCTGGTCTACGCTACGGGGGAAAATCGACCTCAGATACACAACTTCAGCTACGTGAATAACGTAGCTGAAGTTGAAGTATCTAAGATCGAATTACTCACAGTCCTCACGGCGCGGGATCGATGTCCGTGGCTCCTCATGTCGACTCCGCAACTCCGTTCGGGTTGGTGGAGTTCCAGAATCGATATAAGCACATTCGGGGATTGATATATCACGTCTAGATGAGACGCGATATATCGATCCCCGAGCAATGGATTGCTACCCGCCGATATGGCTGGTACTGAAGAGTAGATCATGCAGACTGCTGCAGAGGCTTCTCTAGCTTGCAGAGAGAGACTGGCCTCTCTGCATAAGAAAGTTTAAACCAGAACGTTGTTCTGATGGTTCAGCCCTAGGGTTAAGGGGTTGTCTGTGCATCTTTTGTTAATTTCATTCCAGTTGTTGGGGCGGGGTGGGGGGGAAACTGTGGACAACCATGCAAGGCGGCAAGTTTCTTTTCTGCCCTGGATGTATGGGATCTCCAAAGTATAATAAAATAGAATAGTAGGGCGGGTTGTGGGTTGAGGGCAGTTGGACGGCAGGTCTGCAAGCGTATTGTTTGGTGACACCACATTCATAATACACAGAACTACGGTATCGTATGTGTTGTGAATGAATGTGTCAAACAATGCAGTGCCAGCCTGCCCTGAACAGGACCCAGCAACGGCCTCTGTGGGCTGCTGCCTGCAGAGAGCCAGCAGATCCGCTTGGGCTGGGTCTGCAAGGATAATAAGCAGAGGCATTAAAACCACAACCACCAGGCGGCAGGGACGAAAGGTAGTCGAGGTTGCGGAGAGGCAGAGAAGGGAAGCAAAAAGGAAAGTCGGGAGTGAATGAAGACACTGGACAGCCTTTCATGAATATACCAAGAATTTTAAGAAAGTTTGTTCATTATCAGCCTCTGCTCTGCAGCAGGAAAACAAAAGAGATTTGGGATTGCACCCGCATCGCTAGGGACATTTCAGTGTTAATAATCAGTATAGAAATGAGGAGTGGATGGAATGAAACATATATTTCTTTAAAGAGGCTCAATAATTTCGATTCAAGTCGAGTCGAGTTCTTTCCTCCGAATGCCGTTATGTGTATCGTTGTACGTATGGCTATTTGCTTTGCCCTGTAAATCTTTTAGTTGCTTTAGCAAATTGTCTTTCCCCAAATAGAACCCTAATGTGACTATGACACATCTTCCACCATGTTCGCTGTTTTTGTGTTTTGTTTTTTTTAAACAGTAAATTTCAAGAGGATGCAAGCAGTTTGGACTTCAACAACAATGATCCTCTCTGGGGAGGCGAATGCGATGATTTGAACTTGGAAATAGTTTCTGAGATTTGATTGTGTTTAGGAATTCTCAGCCGGGGCAAGAAAAGAACTGCCTCTGCATTGGTCAACACACACTCAACACAACTGGGAGTGAAATTAACAAGGATACTGTGAGGTTTATTGATGATAAATGGGATCATATAGACAGGTTTGCAACAAGGTTCTGTAAGTGGCACGAAATCTTATGTAAGGGTCATATAAGGTGTTAAAGCCAGGTTATGGGTTACGGTGTAATGAATTATGCTGTCTGTATTGTCTGCATATTTGTAGTTGAAGTATGAATATATAGGCTGTAGCTGTTGTATTTCAAATTGTGCCTGTGTTACTGGAAAGATAGACAAGTTGGTGTGTTGCTAGCCTGCTTAAGGCTTAAGGACATGCAGCTACACAATTGACAATGAGAAGGAGCATGATACGCTTGTGATCGCAGGTGTGGCAGAAAACTGGCCATTGTGATGCAGACTCCATTTGCTGTAACTTTCACAGTAAAAGAAAAGAAGTGTCCTTGAAACTGGAAAAGCCTATATAAGGCTGATGCTCAATTCCATCTTGTCTCATTCCTGCTTCTCACCTTTGGAGGACTTTGGCTAACAATGAAGCTTGCACAAAGTGAATGAATGGCCCATCCAGCGGGGATGTTTCAGAGACTTGATTAAACCTGCAGTTATACTCTTCACTGCTACATAGCCCTGAACTAAGAACTTTGTCATTACTGTATGTAATTGATTCCATTTAACCAATTCTAGCTCTCATCTCTATCTTTTTCCCTTTATGAATAAACCTTTAGATTTTAGATTCTAAAGGATTGGAAACAGTGTGATTTGCGGGTAAGATCTAATGTGTATATTGACCTGGGTCTGGGGGTTGGTCCTTTGGGATAGAGAGAACCTTTTTCTTTTACTGGGGTGTTGGTTTTCATAATCATTCATCCCCAGGATGGGTGGCACTGGTAGGGATACTGGGAGATTGAAGTGTCTAAGGAAATTGCTTGTGTGACTTGTGGTTAGCCAGTGGGGTGAAACCAAAGTCATTTTTGTCCGGCTGGTTTGGTTTGCCTTAGAGGTGGAAAAACCCCAGCCTTGGGCTGTGACTGCCCTGTTTCAGCAATTGGTCCTGATTTGGCACTTTCAGTTGGGTCTCGCCAGAACCACATCGTCACAGATGCCAGAAACAGCTCCTAACTCTGGGCACTGAACTGCACAGGAACAGCTGAGTTTAAATTGTTCTTTTGCAGGCAGCAATAGCAGGCATCTCAGCCAGTCTACTGCAAGGTAGAGCCTAGAGGAAAACCCCTGCTGCGGGGAATGGGGAGGAATTCAGAGCCTTGTCTGCAGCATGGCTGGAGGAGGAGGAGGGAGGAGATGAGAAACCAATGTGACAGTGAGTTTTCCCCTTCCACCTGCTTTTATTAGCTCAGGATTTAAGCTGTGCAGCCAAATGCTTGTATTTGTTGTGTATATTAGTAGGAGAAATCCCCTCATCCCCGGGGGCAGACAGGGACTACCCCTGTCATGGTCAAACACACTCTCCCCTCGACCCCCTCTCCCCAGCTACTGTGACTGAAATTAACAAGGAGGCCAAAACCTAGCCCTGGGGACTGAACCATCAGGGAACAGCTGAGTTTAAACTATTCTTATGCAGGGAGCAGGCTTCTCTTTCCCTCTCTCAGTCAGTTTCCTTTTCTTACCCGTCCTCTGTACCGGCGCGTACCAGCTTACTTTCACCTCTGCATGTTACTCTGGATCTGTAAAAGCAGCAAAGAGTCCTGTGGCACCTAATAGACTAACAGACGTATTGGAGCATGAGTTTTCGTGAGTGAATACCCACTTCGAACTTGATATTAAATGCTGCTTTGAGTCCAGGTGGACGTTGGTGATAAACATTAGGGGTTAACCACAGTCAGGTGACATGATGTCAAACATGACTTGTTCTTGTTTACATTGACTTCAAAGTTGTACTAAGTATCATCTGCGGTTAACATGACTCCTCAAGGTCATGTTTGTCATGATCAAATTTTCTAATAAAGACAAAACCTGTCAGACAGGTGGGGTGGAGAAAGGACCAGAAGAGGTAACAGTTAGTCAGAAGGTGTCCATTGGGAGTGCTGGAATTCTTCAATAACAGAGTAGCCTTGACATGCTACTAAAATGGAGCATCACAATAAAGAAATTAAGGATGGAACAGTCCTCTTTGATAGAAGAGTGGGTGATATATTACATATCACACACGCTGAAAAATGTAGGCACATCAACGTGACTTAGCGATGCAACATGATCAGAGAGACCCATTCTGCCCTTAATTCTGAATTTCCTAGGTGTTATGGGTTCTTAACCCCTAGATTATGCACAGGAGCCTCGGTATGCAAAGCATTATGCATGTGCTTAATTTTATGTGCTTGAGTAGTCTCATTTAAATCAACTGAACTAAACAAGTGCGCAACTGATTGCAGGATCATGCCCATGAGGAACCCCACTGAAGTCAATGGGACTGTCCACGTATACAGTGTATTCTTGTAGGAATCTGCAGGATCAATCCCCCCACTTGTATTTCTTTAAAGGTTATGTTATACACATTAATTTCATTATTAACAGAAACAGTCTAAAGTAAACTGGAATGCTGAAAAAAAATAAGGTTACCTGAACTTTAAATAAGGAGCAGTGTTCAAAATCCTTACGAGCAGTTAATTTGCCTTTGGTTTGCAACATATTTAACTAATGGAAAGTTATTCATGTGCACATACAGAAAGACTATGGCAACTGTCCACTTCTTAACTATTCTATACAAACAATCAGATAGCTGTTCTATAAGATTGGACCTTCAACATTAGTTTTTAAGACCCGCATTCACAAGTAAACCTTCATATTTGTCCTTCACTGTGCATACCACTGAATTTCAGTGTGAACACTTGGGAAAAATCAAAAGTGTCACATGTTTAGAAGGTTCTTTGCAATGGGCTAGAGCATCAATTCTTAATTAAAAGCTTAATCCCTAGCAAATGAGTTGTCAGTACTCTGAGCAGAAGCTGACAATTTTTGTTTTATCTAAAACTGTATTTCCTTTTTGAAGTAAGAGACGTATTTCAGAGTATTATTAACTAGTAATTTTTTATGTCTTTCTTTTTTAAAAATGCTATATATTTTGTGGGGGCGGGCTTCAGTCTGTTTCTGGTGTAACAAACAGAGTCTGGGGGATACAAGTACTGTATCATAATTGGGGCTTCAATTTAATCAAATGGCTTTTACCATTTGTCTTTCTAGAAATGTATTAGATATGTCTAATTAGACATTTCTACCAATAAATGGAAGGCTAAAAAAGCCTGTTTAGGGGTTATTTTTCATCATTTATTCATGCCACTCCTGATACAACTTTACCCATTAGCAAGCATTGCTCTCCAAGGCCAAGGCAGGCAACCCAGATAGAGACTGGAAGTTACAAGGAAATAAAAACCTCATTCCACAAATTGTTACTTACATGACTAATCCTTAATTCTATCAAGCAGTCCACAGAAGTCAATGGAGCTACTCTCTTAAGTAAGACTTACTCACAATTTGAAGTGTTTGATGGATTGGGCCCATTATCTGTTTTCATCATAAACTAATGGATACATCTAATTTCATTAAATCTCCAGCCCAATTTTGTATATTCAGGTGGTTTGGATCCAAATGTTTTGATGCTTATTCAGACATATCTCTGAACTGAAATCTCAAATATAAACCCAAATTCAGATTAAAATTTGTAGCTCAACCATAACCCTATAATGAGCCAAATCCAAACTCCAAATCTAAGTCCTCTGAAATCTGGGAAGCTTTGAGTTTGGATCCGGATTCCAAACCCTAGGTTCAGCAGCAATCAGATAAGGGGTTTTTGTTTGGCCCGTTAGAGACAGACAGAACTTGGAACCAACTCTAGAACCAGACCTGTAATTCAGGATTTGAAGATTTGTTTCAAGCTCATTTCGACTTTTGTTTGACAAAAGCTTTATTGAAGCAGAAAATCTGGAAAACATTCCTCTAAAACACAGCACAAGGGAATGAAAAAAACAACAACAAATATAAATTAGTGTACTGCTACCCACTCACTTTCTATGGTGAAGTAATTATTTAAAAATCTAGTATTGATCACAGAAAAAGTGTTGGTACTACTTGCAAATTCCATTTATATTCTTGGATACTTTACATTCATGTTCTGAATTACAGTGAAACAGAAAAGAAGTCTATTTGGACACGTCTACAAAAATCTGAAACTAATTTTCTACAGATTAAAAGTCTGCAAAACAGAGAACAGCTTTTCAGGTAAACCGGATCAAATACCTCCTTATGGGAGATAAAATTTAAAATACCATCAAATGGAAGATTCCTAAAGTGTGTTCTGTGATATGGAACTGGGTTTCACAAATAACCTTCCTGAAGATGACAGTGCCGCATCTGGGACTTCTTTCTGTATTTTTATATATAGCATGGATAACTATATGTATATACTCTAGTCTGGGATTTTTAGTTTAGTTTAGAGAGTAAGGTGCCTATTGACAGTGGATTTGGGCAACTAACTCCCTGAGGTTCCTTTGAAAATCCCACCAAAACATCCAGTACAGTAATTGGGAGTAGCTGTAGTATCTCACTAACTGTTCTGCTCTGTGACTACATTATCTATTTCACAAACAAACAACACTGTGTTAAAAGAACATTATTTAGATTGCAATGTCAAGCTCCTGGAAGTTAGAAAATGGAAGTTAGAAAATGGCAATCTTAACGGTTGTCCCTTGCATGTCCATCCCGTGTGCTGAATGAGGCAGAGGTTCTGTGGAAAAAACAGTATGTGATCATATAATTGAAAATTGTATCAGTGCATATGCAGAAGGGGCAGGATTAATGTTGCCTGGGCAACCATAAACATGGCATTTTTGAACTTTCAAATGGTTGACTGTGCAACCTAAATAACATTCTTTAAACATATTTTAAAGTATAATTTCCTAATTTTTAAAAGGTAAAAACAAACTACTTTGTACGATTGTAACAAACCCCTCATCATGGATCTTCAATGAAGTTTGAATGCTGAAATATCAGCAGTGCAGCACAGATGTAACCACTTGAACTACAAAACTAACTACATTAGCAGCAGAAGGATGCTATCACAGAGCTGGGGGTGAGCCACTGGCTACATGTCCTAGGTTCATGGGCAGGTCACAGGGAGCTTGGACTGACTCTCTCTCTTCTCCTGAGAAGGTAGGGTAAGCTCCTGCAGGATGTAGTACCCACAGAGAGAGTACGTACTGCTGTCCATGCACCTTTGGGGAGTGGGCTCCCAGGCATTCCCAGTGCAGTGTCTGCTGTTGCTGTAGCTCTGCGGCTTTGCTAGCAGCATGAGTTCAACTCTTAAGAACGTTTTTGTTTAGTTGTTATTTTGGCACATCGACAAAACTTTCCTCAGGAATGTCAGGATGAGAAAGAAAAAGCAGTTTTTAACAGTTTACATTTCTGCTAAACTTGAACAGAGTTTCATGGGACAAAGAAAAGGAACATCTCTGGCCTGAGGGTTTTCTCCATGCCAAATTTTAAAAGTCCAGTGGAGCTCTTAGAATGTCTCAAAAAAGGTTGCAGTAATCTTTTATAATGGAAAGTGCTAGATGACCTCAATATAGGATCTGCTACCAAGCTCCCCCTATAATATAGATATCATAGTGTACACACTGAATGCATGGTATATGCTGTACAAATATATATTGTATGTATGTAGGTACATTATTGGATCTTATTAGAAAATGGAAAAATTTCCATAAAGATTTTGCAAAAAATTGTTTCTGATTTTCATCAAAGTTTCATTTTTATGGAAATTTTCTGAGCAGCTATTATTCAAACAATACATAAATACACTATAGAAGAGGTTTCCTTGTGTTTCATTTAGTAATCACTCGAGTGTTTTAGGATCTTTGTAAGCATATCAACTGTTTTATGTGTTTGCTAGACTGATGTGTCATGTGATATATTCTGGAAGCCAAGATATTTCTGATATTTAACAGATGTTCATTTGATGTTGTTTCAGACCTGATAGGGGGAAATTACTGTTAATTTTATTTATTTAAATCACATCAAGCATATTAGATAAAAAGGAAAATTCAATATTTTTGTAATTATCCTACACTTCAAAAATATTAACAACAGCAGTAGCAGCCCGTGGGACTATCCAGAAGGAACTAATGTCATGATTTGTCAAGGTGGCAGCTGTATTTACCAATTTAAACAAGATTTGGTCATTGAAAAAATCTACAATTTAAAGACCAAACTATGAATCTTCAACTCAAATATCATTTCCGCCTTACTATATGGATGTGAAAACTGGAAATCCACCAAAAAGCACAGAGATCTAAATGCATTCTAAAGCAAATGCGTCAGGAAAATATTAGGTATAAAAATTTAATGAATTTATAACAAATGCCAAGATCTGTCACAGAGTTCAATGACCTCTTATCACCAAAGATTTTTCCAGAGAAGAAGATGAAGCTTAAGAATGAAGCCAGAGCATGTGTCATGGCAGGCTTGCCATTGGGCATCTGGAGAAACATGAAAAAGGTACTGACTGAAAGAATCCCTCTGTCAAAAACCACTCAGAGAGAGAACACTTGTTGGACTTAACAACACAGAGAACAAAGAGTGATCCAAGACAGATAGGGATGGCAGAGCCTGGTTCGTGCCATTAGCAATGTTTGATGGCACAGGAAAGATTCATTTTTCAGAGCAGTAGTGTGCTTGAGGGTGGTTCAGGTGTTATTAGAAGCAGAAAGGTTGTACTTTGTTTCCAAGGGAGAGCACCTCTATTGTACCTGTAACAAAATGTGAAGAGAGCGCCTGAAATTTCTAACAGCATACTTCTATTATTACATTAAAGTAAAATATTTAAGCTTATCATTTGCAAAACACTGGCAGAAAATTAATTAAATACCCTGCATAGCCGCTGAACATTTAAGTACAAAAAGCATCCATTGTAGGAAAAACACAGGGTATGAAATAAACTCACATATATATTAAAAAGTCAGTATTTGCCAAGTGCTATTGTAGTTTTCACTCAGTTACCACAGAACTTGCCTTTTCTAATATCAGAGAAAACTGGAAACCTCAATTACTGCTATGTGGCAACTGTTGGCAAACATTTCTGGGGTTTTTAATGGCAACCACAGGTATAACAGTCATTGGCATGTCAATATCAATTTTTGATTCAGGTTTTTCTGTCTTTCTTTACCCATCAAACCAGATTTTTTTTTTTATTTAGAAAAATTATTTACTCCTACATAAAAGTGAATAAAGGAGTACACTAGCCAAATTTGAATGTGAAATATTTACATTTAGATATAAGTTTAGATAAAGGCAATCTTATGTCCCAATGTAATGTCCTGAAAAGATTCTTTTGGTTTCTTAACCAGGTAATTAGAAAATAGCAACAGGATCCCCTAAAAATCCATCGCAGATTTACATGTTAGGACAGAATCCCATGAGAGTTCTAGCCTTAGGAGAATAGAGTAAGTGTTAACAAACACTGAATGGAATTCTTTCTCCAAACACAGTCAACAGTGGGAAAAATCCCTCCAATGCATGAAGCATTCTCCAACTTTAAAAAAAAAATGTACTAGGAAATTTATTAGCACAGAAAAAATGTACCAGAAAGGGACAGCCAACTCTAGTGCCTAATCTGAAAGTGCAGTTCTATCAGTAGATCCAGCCAAATTTATACAGGAAGCCTAATTTACAGGGTAGCTCAGACAGGTGCAGAACAACTCACTGTACTAGCAGTAAGTCTAGTCAGGACCAGTCTGCAAGTTTTTGCCACACTAGTTTCATTGTATGATCTCTTCCTTATAGTCACACGGGTTTCAAAAAATAACTAGATAAATTAATGGAGGATAGGTCCATCAATGGCTATTAGCCAGGATGAGCAGGGATGGTGTCCCTACCCTCTGTTTGCCAGAAGCTGGGAATGGGCGACAGGGGATGGATCACTTGGTGATTGCCTGTTCTGTTCATTCCCTCTGGGATACCTGGCATTGGCCACTGTTGGAAGACAGGATACTGTGCTAGATGAACATTTGGTCTGACCCAGCATGGCTGTTCTTGTGTTCTTATGTAGACCTCTCTAACTGTTGCTTTCACTGCTTCATGGCTATTAGCTCTTGGTATGATAGTACAATTATATTCTGGATTCCTGGGAATGAAATCCCCAGTGCATGTCACTAAATTTGAATTTAACAAACACAGTCATTAGCCACTCATCATATCTACTGTCAGCTGTTTGACTCATAGCATACACTACTTTTACTACGTCTTTCAGAATCATAGCAGACTGCTTAGTCATGACCAGATACTATCAGTGACTACATCATCTCATCTTGTGATATGTTACACGCTATTCCAAACCTCTATTTCATCAACATACAGAAACAAGCTTGTCCCTCGTATAAATCCATTTAAGTCAATGGAGAAATTTTTTCTTGGCACTAACCTTACCTATGTAACCATGTGCACTTGGACGTTTATAATCATTGGAAGATACAATATTGCACGTTTAGCAGTTCCTTGATTTTTTTTTCAGATGTATAACTTAGCATAGAATTATGAAAGGTTATTTGTAGGAAGGAAAACTGAATTCTCTAGTTCATCTTAACCTTAACAATTAATTATGGGTCTTAGTCTGCATTAGTTCTGTTGGCATTGGCGTAATATAGCTTAGAAGCAACTTTGACCCTCTATTGTGTTGATGGTACATTGAAAAGCAATGTCATTACAATACTAGGAGATTAGGTAAAATAGTCAAATACACCATATATTATATTGACAATGGACTCCAACATATAGACAGGTGCACAGAATATGGGATGATGAATGTACTGACCATGGCCTTTTCTGACACATGAATAAAAGGAGGATTTTTCTCCATTACAGATAATTGCCTGGTGCTAAGAACCATCATTTCACTGAAATGTTCATGCAGTATGACATGGTTAGCTGATTGCCTGAGGGTTATTTCATTTCCTTCTCTTACTGTCTCTGGAATGCCCACTTCTCCTCTAAAATGATCTGACTTATCCACAGTTTCTTCATATCTCACTCACTCCAGCTCCTGGCACTGACAAAGTGCTGGATCCCTTAGTCTGACTTGCCATCTGCAGCTGCCCTCTCTTATGAAGCCCTCTCCTTTTCTCACGTTCCCTGCTCTGGCTCAGACCACTGTGGTGGTGTCGGGCTTCTCTTCTCCCATCCTTGGTGCTTCTAATCCCCCCTTCCTCCCTTTTCCCATTCCTTATCCTCTTTTGAGCAAGACTCCAATTGACTCTTCTCTCCCTCTCCATGCTGTTGTCATCTACACCCACCAACTCCTCCCCCTCCCTCTCTTCCTCTCCTCACAATCTCCCATGCTTCAGTGACTTCAGCTTTCATGTTGATGACCTGTCCAATCCATAGCTGTATGTCTCCTTGCCTTCACCTCTTAATTCAATTTGCATCCCAGGTCACCAAAAGGGCCATTCACTTGACTTGGTCTTCACAACACATGGCTCTCTCTCTGATTTCTCCATTGCTGACTTCCCCTTTTCTGACAATGACCTGGTCTCTTTCAGCATCACCCATCAGTGCCCTGCCCCCACACCCTGTCACTTCAACCTTTCTGTGATGTCCAGTTCATCAGTGTTGAAGACTTTTCATCTGCTCTCAGTCCTCTCTTCCCTGCCTTCTCTTCCCTTTCTTCCATTGTTATGGTTGTTGACTCTTTCCAATTCTCGCTCTCCTCCACCTTTGACTCTTTGGGGTCTGCTCTGCCTACTCCCAGCCCTGGCTCACCCTCAACACCCACTTCTTCTGTTCCTGTCTCATGCTGCTGAGCATCTCTGGCAGAAATCCCATGATCAGGTTGACTTCCTCCACTACAAATTCATTCTCCTGCTCTTTCAGTTCTGCCATCTTGCTAGTTAAACAGCTCTACTTTTCCAGCTTCAATGAATCCATGCCCATGATCTCAGTCACCTTTTTGCCACTTTTGACTCACTCCTCAAACCCTCCCCTCCTGCCTCAGCTTCTTTCTTTACACAGGATCTTGTCAATTTATTTCAAGAGAAAATTGACAAAATATGATGTGATCTCCCCCCTTTTCTTGACTCATCTTCTTTTCCCCTTTCCTCCTCATCACCTGCACTCACTCAGCTTTCTGTGGGGGTTCCACAGAGCTCTGTTCCTGGTCCCCTTCACTTTATCCAGAAATAAAGCCTGGAGGGAAATCTCCTTCACAAACATAAATATGCTGGTAACTCAGAGATCTACCTCTCTACTCCAGACCTCTCACTTTCTGTCCAAGTTAAAAACTTGGCCTGACTCTGACATTCCTTGTGGATGTATAGCCATCAGCTCAAGAGCAACATGACTAAAACAGAGCTCTTACTCTTCCTACTTTCTTTCCCCCATCTCATCCACACCACCAGGGGCAACTCTAGGGATTTTGCCACCGCAAGCACGGCAGGCAGGCTGCCTCCGGCGGTTTGCCTGCGGAGGCTCCACTGGTCCTGTGGCTTTAGAAGACCTCCCGCAGGCACCAAAGCTGCAGGATCAGCGGACCCTCTGCAGGCAAGCCGCAGAAGGCAGCCTGTCTGCTGCCCTCGCAACGCCAGCAGAGTGCCCCACGCGGCTTTCCGCCCCAAGCACGCATTTGGTGTGCTGGGGCCTGAGCTGCCCCTGCATACCACCTCCATTCTTGGTCACTTCACTCTGGACAACTCCGCTATCCTGCCTTTCACTCAGGCCTGTAACCTGCCTGTTAAATTTGACTCAGACGTCTCTCTAGGTCTTCATATCCAGGCTATATCTAATCTTTGCAGATTCTTCCCACATAGTATCTGTCAGCTATGACCTTATTTATCCATTCACACAGCGAAAGCTTTCATATAAGCTCTCATCATCTCAGCTCTCGATTACTGCAACATCCTCTTCTCTAGCCTTGAAAAATGCAATCTTCCCCGAATCATATCCATTCGGGATGCAGTTGCAAAGATCATTTGATTGAACACAGGAGAACAGCACCTTCTCTATTAACTTAAAATAAGTTGAGACATGGTATGTTTGCCTCTAAAATTAATCAGGCATAATTCAAAACACCTGCAATTATACACTAATGCATATGGCAGAAATCCTGTAAAATTGGAAAGCACCAACTAAAAAAAAAAAAAGGTGTCTCCATTTTGCCTAGTCTCTTCCCTATGTGATAACCATGCTTTGTGTTCCCACATTATATTTCATGCTTCCAGTGACATGGAAGAATATGCTACATACAGAGAGTTCATCAGGTTCAGGAACATTTGCTATACACAATCATTTTTACCCATCCTAAGGTAAAAGAAAAACTATTCATTTTAAGTTTGAAAAAAAATTTTTTTTGCAATGCAGCAAATCCTTCCTGTTGTCTTTCAGGTTACATTGTGTTCATAAAACATTAATTCATTTTTAGTGTTTTAATAGGTGTGACATAAATATAGCATCTTTTAGTCACAATGAAAAGTTCAGGCACCTTACAATGACAAAAAAGCATTAACTAGTCTTACTAATGTTTTTATTACACACTGTAAGGTTTTTACTGGTACAATGTTAAGTGAAGAATTCCTCTCCACATATTATACCCACAAACAATTACTTGGAAGCAGACTGACAATAACGTCCTTGGACTGATTTATGTTCCACATGATATAGAGAAAACCCAGTAAGTTCCTCCTAGTTGAGTACCCATCAGCAGATATTCTGAGAAAATATATGTTCATTTGTTGTGAGGTGTTACACTGGTAGCTGGGAGACACCTCACTGATGCTGGTAGAGATAACAGTTGCCTTCCATTCAGGCTAGATGAGGAGAAAAATTAAATATCCTTTTGTTTCAAGATAGCTGAAAGATCAGAAGCCACCACCCAAAATATAGAATACATATAAGGCTGCTCAGGAATCTGAGCTATGATGTCAAAAGGGTTTCACTGTGCGTTGAATGTAAATGCAAGGATGGGGGATTGATTTGCTTGCAGCTCTGTCTCTCTAAGAGGGAGAAGGAGCATACAGAGCAGCACCAAGGTAGCCCCAGACACAGCCAGAAATGCACGGATAGTGTGGCCCTGCAAAAAATCCTTGAGAGAATGCTTTTTGAATAGAGTGCTGGCTGAAAGGTATGTAGAACTGTCAGGAAAAAAGCTGTCTCCTGTTGTTTGAGTCCTACCGTGTTCAGGGAAACAGGACTTTTGTACATGCTTTATAAACACACAGGATTGTGTCAAAGAAATACCTGACTCCATTATCTATTTCTCCTCCTAACAGAAACCACCACTAAGATCTTGAATATTGGCTAACTGCTCAGGAAAAAAGTGTTAACCTGAGGCAAGACAATTTAATTACAACCAGTAATAAATATCCCACAGTACTTATCATCCAGGCAAGTTCAGACTCTCATGGTATCTACTCCTTGCTTTATGAAAGTCTCACGTGTCTTTCTCAGATTGGATTCAGAAATAATTCAGATAGGCAGAAAAAGTTATTTCTGGTCAAATGTAAAGAGTTGATATTAGAGAACACCTCTCCCTAACTATGTAGGTGGAAATATGGGCAGTCATTTACTCATTCTAATTTTTTTTAAATTCTGTCTACCAGAAGAAATTAGTGCCCAACTAAACCTTATCTAAACTTTCATAAGCAGTGAACTGTACTTCTACCCGACAGGATCTGTCACTTTAGACTTACCGTGCATTTGTTTGGCTTCTCTCCTGAATGAACTCTCATGTGAATCAGCAGTTTGTAACGGGCATTAAATGGCTTGTATCTTCGAGGGCATCCTGCCCAGAAACAAGTGAAGTCCTCTCCCTTTCTCTGGTCTATATGTACCTTTTCTATGTGCCGCACAAGTTCCTCTTGCTGGTCATACAGAGCACTGCAATCTATCCAGCGACAGCAGTGTTTACCATTGAAATCATCTAATTCACCATCCTCATCCAACAGAGGGCCCTGGGCAGAGGAAGGCAAGGCAAGTTGATGGGAATGGTTTATGAGGTCATGCTGATGTCTGTGTTGATGTGCATGGTAAGGGGGTGGTGGACCTTGTGGTGGAGGAGGTGGTAGAGGGGGAGGAGGAGGCATGTCAATTGTGCTGCTTGAAAAATCATCCACACGTTCACTTTTTAACATGCCCATTGGCTGGCTGTCTATCAGAGGAATACCTTGTTGAACCACCATGTTGTTCATGACTGCCGACTGCAAGCTACTTCGTTCCAACTGCTGCATCCGCTGGTATTCCACAGTCCCATTTTCATCGTAGCCTGGGAGGGTGATGTTGCTGTTAGCCACAAGAAGACCTTTCTGAGTGTTTGGAATAGAGCAAGGCTGGGGAATACAGCTTCCTCTTACTCCCAAGAAATGCCCATAGACCTCAGGCTGTGGGGATATGTTTGCTGGCGATGTCCTCGAACCATTGATGTACGCAACCAGAGAGGTTGGGGATGTACGTATGATTGTATTGAAGTCAATCCCAATGCCATCAGACAAAGGAGACAGAGAGAGGGCTCTTTTTTTGGAGCGGGCTGAATGAGATCTGGTTGAAGAATGGCGAGGGCTCGGATAAGGGGAATGGTTATTTTCCATACCAAACAAGTAAGAGGGTAATGAGTTAGATACACTGTTGTTGGACATGGATGTTCCAGGTGGTATACTCAGTATGTCCCCTAGCTCACTGCCATTTTGGGATCCTTGGTTGGAAGGAAGGGAAGGAAGAATCCTGTACCCATGAGACCACTCATGTTTCACACTCAGCGTTGACTGACTTTCTGACAAGCTTAATGTTGCAGAGGCCAGAGACTCACGTGACATGAGGGATCTGGAATAAAGGTAGGAAAAAGAAAGACAGGGGTTTTAGAAAATCACGTTAAAAGTTTGGTTCATAAATTTATATATTACTAATATACTGGTTCTTCCATCTTCTCGCAATTGGCATAGTCTCACATAGTGTCATAGTAGGGCCAATTTTTTTAAAAGTGCCCTCTAATTTTATGTTTTCAAGGGTTTGCCTGCTCAGTTACTACACCTGCAGGCACACACAGGCACTGCATGCATATGCTGGATAGTTCAGAAGCCAACTGAAAATCTGTAACGCACTTTAAGAGTCTTGGATGAAAGTTACTCTATACGCCTCTGGATCCTGCACCACTGAAATCAAAGGAACTTTGTCATTGACTTCATCAGGAGCACAAGTAGGCCCTGAGTGCAAAATATTACGCTTCCATTTATTATTAAACAGATATTAACTTCTGTTGAGTTGACCTGCCTATCCATCCTTTTTGGTGGCAGGTGTTGGTGGAAAAAATAGGAAGCCGATGAATAAGCAGAGAAATAAGTATTAAACTCAAAGGAAATTATAGACTGTAATGGATGCAAGCTGGCAAATATCACTCTTTAAAGATAAAACTCAAGCTTAAAATGCAGATAATATTTAACTGTACAAAATCACAATAAGTGAATTAAAATAAAGAAGAGCAACAGTTTGAGGAGTTTTAGTTTTGTTTTTATGATGTTTCCACAGTTAAGTCAGAACAAGTGTTTCAGAAATTCTCACATTCCCAAACTTATCATATAAATTCTTCACAGAAATATCAGGAAATTTGCTTACGCCTGGGATTTCTTAAGTATCACCCTAACATCTTAAGCCAAAAATGGCACTGGTTTCCACAAAGAGGCAGGAGGAGGAGAGGCAGGGTGGGGCTACAATTCCCAGCTCCAGCACAGACTTGCTGGGTGACCTTATGCAAGTCATGTAATCTGTCTGGGCTTCGGTTCCCAGCTGTAACCTGGAGACAGACCTTCCCACCTTGAGGGTGTTCGGAGGATAAATTCATTAATATCTGTGAAGTACTCAAAGAGAGATGAGGTGATGGGGTCCTTATAAGCACCTAGACATATAGGCAGATATCGTTGGTTAAGATAGTTATAGCATGTGGGTTCAAGTTAAATTGCTGGATTTGTTACTTTCATTGCATATTTTGTGTTTTTAAGAAGCACAGAGTTGGACTAAGGCACTGGACCAGTACTCAGGAGATCTAGCTTCTACTCCCAGTTCTGCACTCACTTCTTGTGTGACTGTGAGCAAGTTACTTAGTCTCTATGAGTCTCAGTTCCCTCTCTGGAAAATTAGGTTAATAGCTTATCTACCGCACAAGGCAGAGGCTAAATTAATTAAATTGTGGTGGGTAGGGGGTTTACAGGCTATGATGAACACCATAAGAAAACTACTAAATAATGGAAAAAATTGTCAGAGCACTTAGCTCCTGGGATAAGCATTTTTTTCTGTATTTCAATCTAAAGAACTATGCCTACCTGGATGTTACGCACATATACTGCCATAAACAATTGGTTAATATTATTTTACTATGCACTTTTATTGTTCAAAATTACAGTAAGAAAACAAAAACAAACAAGAGAAATAAACCTCATCTGATATTTGCATATATTCCAGATATTGCTATGGCAGGCAATACCAGGTGGCGCTATTACATATAGTCTTCCAAGTTCTTCTTCCTAGAGTGCAAGCAAGTTTTGACTCTTGGGAAGACATGCTGCATTGCCATTCTGTTTGAGTTACGCACAGTCTTTGTGTAGATACAGTTTCAAGAGACAGGGAGCAGGAGGAGAGATTGTTCTCTGCCTTGGTATCTGATTAGAGTCAATTCTTGAGGAAGAGTTCAGCCCTAGGAACCAAGCACTGGTGTTGGGCTGAGATTGCCCTGCATGCTTTTTGACTATCACATCTCAGAATTGGGGTATGCGTGTAATTAAAATTATAGTTAGAGTATACCCAGATGCCACATCTCTGATCTTTCTTCCTCTGGAAAATCAACTTACAGGGCCCCAGAATTCTGCTATTATTTGGAAGAGGTACAATACTAATATTATGATGGGACATTGGTTTTAGAAGTAGGGGCAACATTCAATACAAATAAAGCCAAAATTCCATCTTTAGTTGCACTGGTACTGAATGCATGTGACAAAGATATAGCAATAGATATATAGTTCACAGTTTTGCTATCAGTTTTGATTAAGGCTAAATCCTAATCCCATTTAAATCAATAAGATTCTTATCACTGAATTCAGCGTGAGCAGGAACAGGCTCTAAACAATGGCTGATGTGATATTTCCAGTGAATGAAGTAATGTTTACCAAAGCATATACAAATGATGCAATTGTATGCTGGCTGTCCTTGACATGATTCTGTTTGATACTACAACTTTTCACCTCTGAGATTGGTAGAATTTTTTTATCAGATCAGTCAAATTGGAAGAGTGTATGAAACACTAGACAAAAGAAACTTAGATGGCTTTTGACACTGAATTCTACATAGTTATACAGTTTACAGCTGAAAAATCCGCACTGTATTTGTTTCTACTGAAACACTTACTTTCCTTAACCTGGGAGGCAGGGCTTGTTTCAGTTCTCCTCTTGCTTAACATAACAAGCATTTTACAGTGGTCAGGAATCAATTGATCAAAGGCATCAGCTAACAGTAATTTGGGCTGAGGACTAGACTGTACCACAAAGACAAACCACTCCAGGAGCATCTCAGGAAAGAAACAGACTCAGATAGTCATAATTGCCTCCCTGCTTCAAGGAGATAGTAAGTTGCAGCTCCCAGGGACTCTCTCAGCTCTACTGGCTGATCTGCTTTGTTGGAGGTGGAGCTACCTATTCACTGCTACTCCTCAGTCAGCTGTTCCAGAGGGAGAAGTAAATGGCTTTGTGGCATCCCGAAGTTGCTTCTGCATGCCTGGTCCCAAGATCCAGTAGTCCACACACTCATGTAAGGGGAGAACTTTTGCTTTTGTTGAGGCACCTGCGAGGGCCCAAATTCTACGCTGCAGTGTAGCCCTGAATACTACTATGATGTGGCCCTAAACAGGTGTACTTACTGTCTGCTGAATAAGCAAGTAAAACATAATAAAATTGATTTTTACATGGTAGGCTGAGTATTTCTCTAGAAAATAAAATTGGGGATTTTTTAGCTTAATTAATTTAGCACGGATATTCCTCCTTTACATATAAACCAAAAATTGCCCATTCATAAACCAAAAAATGTGCATCAGACTCAGGCTCATTCAGAAAGATATTGAAATGTTTTTAATGCAAATGGATGCTCACAGTAGTTTTTTTTTTTTTAAAGTTGCATTGTATAAAATTAAACTTGATTATGGCCAGAATTTCAAGCGTTCAGTATTCACAATTAGAAACAGATTGTCAGCAACCAAAATGCTGAACTCATTTGAAAATCTGTCCCATGCTGATGAGTAAATACTTACAGGGAACACTATATGTACTACTGTAAAGACTGAGGATCTGAAATAGCTATATAATACAGAGAGCCAGATCCTCAGCTGGTGTAAACTGGCACAGCTTCATATACTTCAGTTTATACCAACTGAGAATTTGGACCAGAATCTTTTAAGTTTACCTATAATTACTCATTCTCTCTATAATTTGAAATGCAACAGTGCTGCATTATCAACCACTGATTTGAACTTTAGAAGTAAACATGAAACAAGAGTGAAAATCTTGTTTTCCTTTACTCAGGTATGATCACCTGAGTTCAGCATTCTTTGTTTCCCCTGAAAGAACTCCCCTCACTTCCTAGGTCCCAGTACTGGTCCCACTGGGAAAATCAAAATGAAACATTTTGTTTTGGTCCATTTCAACATTAATTTGCATCATGCTGAGCTGCCAGAGTGCATTATGGCATTGTGGGGCATCACAGGAATTATAGGTTAGCCCAACTCATACAGAAGAATGGGGTCATGGGGCCCCCAACTACAACACACATATGACACTGCCGCAGCTTAGGCAGATGCAGTTTAATGTTGAACCAACCCAAAATGAAACATTTCAACATCTCTGAATTGAAACTTTTTGGAACAAGTTTCAATGTTTTGACTTTTCATTCCAATTCAGGACAAAAACAAGTGTCAAAATATTTAAATTTCCTGTGGGATCCATTGGTGTTACTTACTGGCATGTTATTAAAAGGAGAAATACAGGACCTTGAATTTTGAGAGTCTGATGATTTCAAATAATCTTTAGCAAATTTCTCTTTAAAATGAAATTACCCAAGTGAATTAAAATTCTGCAAAAGATGAGACTAAAATTAGATATTTGGAAGGCATAGCTTAAACTCAATAGAAGTGACACATTTAAATACCTGAGTATATACATATACAAAACACACATATATGGCTTTAACTGTAACTACATTATGACTGCTGTCACATTAATCATGATGGCTTTTGGCTCGGAGGCATGGCCTTGGATCTGAATGGCTGACAGTGACACACACTGGATGGGCTGTTAATTTGCAAGTTAGAAAACATATGGAGGCACTACAAGCACAATCTTCAGTGGTAAAATGATGGAAATCCCCTATTCATGACATAGCTTACAAATAGATGAAATCAATGTTTCAACCTAGTCAAATACTAGTATTGTTTTTAACCATCTCAAGATAACTCTGGAATTTGCAGTGAAGTAATGAGATACAGTACAAGATATTTTAAAAAACAGTAACTGTTAAATTTTGTAAATTTAAAAAAAATACATTTCAGCACTGAACACAATGGTTAGACCAGGGGTAGGCAACCTATGGCATGCGCGCCAAAGGCAGCACGAAAGCTGATTTTCAGTGGCACTTACACTGCCCAGGTTCTGGCCACCGCTCTGGGGGCTCTGCATTTTAATTTAATTTTAAATGAAACTTCTTAAACATTTTAAAAACCTTATTTACTTTACATACAACAGTAGTTTAGTTATATATTATAGACTTGTAAAAAGAGACCTTTTAAAAACATTAAAATGTATTACTGGCACGCGAAACCTTAAATTAGAGTGAATAAATGAAGATTCAGCACACCACTTCTGAAAGGTTGCCAATCCCTGGGTTAGACACACTGACAAAAATTCTTAAAAGTGCCTAAGTCACTTAGGAGCCTAAGTCTAATTTTCAAAAGTGCCTAAGTGACCTACGTGTTGTTGAAAATGGTACAACTTCCTAAAGTCACTTAGGCACTTTTGAAAATTCTACCCAGTGTTTATACAACTAGTCTATCAAGAACATGCTATATTAATAGTAAAATGGTCTATATAACAGTTCTTTTCTTTCCTTAATGTCTATGATTCTATAATATTTTCATTTGCAATGTCAATAGCCATATTTTAGTTTACAAACTCATGGAGACACTGTACCATGAGTTTGACATTAGTATAATTTGGTAAGCACTGGCACAACACACAAAGCACTGTACCAGACATAAAATACAATGAAACCCTGCACCAATTGGATTTATTATTAGGAGTTTTGCTGTTTCCATCCTACAAGTCACCTACTGAGCCACAATTTTTCCATTGTCAAAAAAAGTAATTTTTTTTACAGTTATGGAAGTCTTCATTCAGTAAAAGAACTACAGAGCATGGAAGCTTTGGACCAAGTTCTGCTCTTAAGTTTGGTCTATACCTAAAAGCTATATGGGCATAGTTATGTTGGCCTGGAGTATGAAACAAAATCCACACACCCCCGACCAACACAGATATGTCAACAAACCTCCCAGTACAGATGTAGATATGCTGACGGAGGAGTGCTTCTGTCGACACAATTAACGTCATTCAGGGAGGCAGTGATCCCACCCCAACAGAAAAATTCCTTTTGTCACTGTAGGCTGCAACTACACCAGGGGACTATACTGGCTATGCCACTATAGACTCTGTAGTGTAGACATAGCCTTAGTTATAGTTACAGTAAATCCAGACTAAGATCAAAGTAACTCCATTAACACTTATCAAAACAGGTTGTGTTTAAGTACTTAAATGACAGTAAAATGAATATGCTCCTTTGTAATACTGAAGAGAAGAAATGTAATTCAGGACCTTGTATCTGATGGAGGTATATTCAGGTTTGAAGCATTCATAGCCCTCTGTAAGCTAGGACTGATCTGGTTGCATGCTGTTGAGACCTGGTTTGCAGGAGGTGATATAGGTCCCAGTCGCTGAACCATCATGGGACTGCTGGTGACAACTAGATTGTTGCAGCTGCCTTTTCCAATGGACTTGCCCCGAGGCCCATAGCCAAGACCTCCTAAAAATAAATGAGGCAGATTAGTTTTCATGTCTCTTTTACACATGACAAGAACAGAGACTTCACAATTATATCGCGCCCATTTCTGTGGTACCAGTGAGGAGAAATTACTGGAACTGAGCACGTAAGATGATTGAGGGACCTATAATTTTCTGCAAATATATAAAGCGACATTCTAAAGTGGAATCAGTTATACATGCTAATCAAACAAGGACAGAATGAGAATGAACAGACTCGAGTAGCAAGAGGGACCATCTAGGTTAAATACTGGGAAAACCACTGTAAGAACAATCTGGGTAAAAGAGCAAGCTGCTGAAGAAGGTTACACAATCACCTTCACTGGAGTTATTCAAAGTCAGACAAGACACCCAGGAATAGTTGAGCCATAATTAGGGACTGGTTTGAGGCAGGGCCGGTGCAACTACAGGTGAGTCTCATCTTACGCGCATTTAACATGTGCAAATTCAGTTTTGCGCGGGCGGCAAAAACAAAAACAAAACCAAAAAAAAAGAGAAAAATAACAATTTACATACTGTACCTGTAGTGCGGGCAATTCCACCTGCCATTACAATCAATGTAATTTTGACTATACGTGATTTTCACTTTACGCACTGACAGCGGGACGTGACTCCAGCGTAAGATGACACTCGCCTGTACTAGACGAACTAGGCGGTCACCTAGGGCGCGAAGTGGTTGGGGGCACCAAAAAGTGGTGCCCTGGCTTGGCAGGGAGGAGCCGCTTTCCGGAGGCACCAAAGAGCCAGAGTGTCAGCTTGCGGGGGTGGCGAGCCCCAGCCATGAAGGAGCCGGCATGGCGCAGGGGGGGCAGCAGCCCTGCAAAGGCAGCAGTGCCTCTAGTAGGGAGCAGCCATGCCCCCCACCCCTTCAGCCCAGGCTACGGCCCGGCGCCCCTCACTCAGAGGCTCCTGCAGGCTGCAGCAGATGCATGCAGGTGGTGGCCCCCGTTTACCCCCCGATTCCTCCCTCACCATGCTTGAGCCACCATTGCTGAGGTGCGGGGCTCAGAGCCTGCTCCAGGAGAGGCGGTGGCAGCTCACACTCCCAGGAGCCACAGAGCCCAAGCACGGCGAGGGAGGAACCGGGGGGGCGCCTGGGGGCCACCGCCCGCATGCATCCATTGCAGGAGCCCCTGGTGGGGGCTGCCGGGCCACTGCCTGGGCAGGCGTGCCCCCCAGCAACCCGTTCACTGCGCTTGGGTTCTGTGGCTCCCAGGCATGTGAGCCACCACTGCCCCTCCCGGAGCAGGCTCAGGGCCCTGTGCCTCAGTGGCAGCAGCGGCCAGGGCCGGCGCAACCATTTAAGCGAACTAGGCGGTTGCCTAGGGCGCCGAGATTTGGGGGCGCCAAAAAGCGCCCCCAAATTTTTTTTAAATGGTTGAGCAGCCCTGCTGCTAAGACAGGGAGTCTGAGCTGCCCGCGGCAGCCAGCAGCCCAGTGTGTCCCCTGGGTCAAGGCGCCGCCGCGGCAGCCGGCAGCCCAAGGGGTCCCCTGGCCCAGGGAAACTCCGGGTTGCCGGCTGCCGAAGAGGCGCTCTAACCCTGGGTCAGGGTGCCGCTGCGGCAGCCGGCAGCCCAGGGTGTCCTCTTGGTCAGGGCGCCACCGTGGCAGCCAGCAGCCCAGGGTGTCCCCTGGGTCAGGGTGCCGCCGCGGCAGCCGGCAGCCCAAGGGGTCCTCTGGCCCAGGGACACCCCGGGCTGCCGGCTGCCGCGGATGTGCTCTAAGCCTGGGTCAGGGTGCTGCCGTGGCAGCCGGCAGCCCACGGTGTCCCCTGGGTCAGGGCACCGCTGGGACAGCCGGCAGCCCAGGAGCCCCCTGGGTCAGGACGCCGCCAGAGGGAGCAGCAGGCAGCTTCTGTGGAGCTGCCGCAGTGGTGCCTGCGGACGGTCGGCTGCTCGCGGCTCCAGTGGACAGCCTGCAGGCACCACTGTGGCAGCTCCACCGGAGCTGCAGGACCAGCGCACCGGGCAGCGAAATTCCCGTCCGCCTAGGGCGCTAAAAACCCTAGCGCTGGTCCTGGCAGCGGCTCACATGCCCGGGAACCGCAGAGCCCGAGCGTGGTGAGGGGAGAACCAGCAGGGCGCATGGGGACCAGCGTCCACATGCATCTGCTGCAGCCTGCAGGAGAGCCCCCTGGGGGGGAGGGCACCGGGCCGCAACCTGGGCAGGATAGGTGGGGGGGAGGCTGCTCCCCACTAGCGGTGCCACCGCCTTTGCAGGGCTGCTGCCCCCCTGTGCTGTGCCAGCTCCTCCATGGCTGAGGCTCGCTGCTGCCACAAGCTAAACACTCTGGCTCTCTGGTGCCTCCAGAAGGTGGCTCCTCCCTGCCAAGGTGCTGCAGCGGCCCAAGCCTGGCAAAGCCAGTGAGTGGACTCAGGGCGGGGGCTGCTGGGGTGGGGTGCGGAGGACTCATGGGGGGGGCTGTGCACCCTCCAGGGGAGTTCAGGGAGCAGGGAAGGGGGGGGACCTGGTCTGGGGAGCAGCCCCTGGGCATGGCTGGCCTCTGGGCATGGCTGGCCCCTGGGGTCTACGAAGGCTCATTGGGATTTGCCCCTCAATGAGCTGATATGCGGGGGGGGGGGGGGGGAAGGTGGCAGCACACAAGGTGGAAGTTTCACCTAGGGCACAAAATATCCTTGCACCAGCCTTGGTTTGAGTCCATCCCTGCAGAGCTTTGGGGGTCTGCCCACATGCATACCCAGCATCCAGAATCCTGCTGAGAGTGAGAGGCACTGCTCCCAGATCTGGGGACCCACTGCACTGCTAGTATCATTAGCTATATGAAAGGACTGGGGATAAAGGCAGGCCCATGACTCCTTAGCCCACACAAACAGCAGAGGTGTAGAGGGGAGCGCATGTTGCACGCTGTGCAAAGTGGGACAGACCTGCCATTGCAGCCTGCAGTCTAAAGGAAGTTTGGAGCCCTGGGAGAAATTCTGGCTGAGTCGGTGTTTCTCTTAGGGCAAGAAGAACTTCCCAGAGCTCCTTCCTACCACACATAGCTAGTTCTTTAAAAGCCTTTAATCAATATTGCCATGATTCAAACTGATGGACTATTATACAACAGTATGGAAAACTATTAGGAATGTAGGCAAGTGGGACATAACCACAAAACATTCAGAATATTTTGTGTCCTAAAGATAATGATTTAAGACTCCAGAAGGGAAGTTTAACAGCTCACTTTTGTTCATAGAAGAGAAGATTAATGAGTTTAAATACATGTCAAGTACATGAAAGGCAGATGATATAAAGTAATAATCCCACTGACATTACAGTTAGGTATAAGTAGTAAAAGTATTTATATCTCTATTTGCTCTGTGTTCCAAATCCTCCCCAAGCCAGAAAGGAGAACACAAGGTGAATACCATGAGAAGTCCCTTACTACTGATTTAAATTATTCTCTACCTTTTGTCTATGAGTTCTAGCATATAACCCTGATGTATGTTTCTTATTAAGAGTGTTCAAAGGGTTGTGAACTTCACAAAAAGGCATGTTAAGGCATTCGTGGCAAAGGCAGGCTTAGGGAAAAAACATCCATACCCTTCAATCTCCTCCTGATCAAACTGGATTTCCTTTAAAACTGGGAGGAAATGATCAAAGCAAATCATTGAAGAAACTCCACGTGATGTGGCAAACATTTAAAAAAAGAGTGAGTAATGTTTAGTTATGTCAGTTTCACAGTTCTACACTTCGTTTTAAAATTGTTTCCTTTCTCTTTATCTGAGTAATAATGATGGAAATAGCTTACATTTACACAGGACCTTTTATCCTTAAGGATCCTAATGTGCTGTATAAACCAAAACTAATGTACAAATCTTACATAGGAAGCACATCACCTACCACCAAAATGCAGTGTGTGTGTGTGTGTGTGTGTGTGTGAGTGAGTGAGAGACAGAGAGATGTGACAGCAATTTAACCAGACACACTGTACCAATGCTACACTATTTAGGAAGGGAAGTGAAGAATACTGTGTCCAACTGGAACTACAAGGGGAAAGAAATCAGGCAGCCCTTAATAACCCAACCTGAAATTTGATGAGGGTATAAGGATTAGCAATACCCTTCTTACAAGAAATAACATGGAATCTTTAACAACTACAAGTTTTTTCATCCCATCTGACCATATCCATCAGCACAGCACCCCTACCCACAAAGCTAGAGCATTGGTTCAATGCTCCATGCCAATATTAGCTATTTTTAGAAGTGACAAAACTACTACAGAGATCAACACTACTATTTGGTCCCCTTACATCAGTAAGCTCCTGGATCTTATCTCCCACTCCATGAGGCTTCCACATTAACACCACTCCTACTTTCTTCGTATTTAAAATAGTTATTTTTGCTGCTGTTCCCTCCTTTCTACCAAGAGTTTTCTGTCTTCCCATGTGAGGTACAGGGTCCATGCGTACCTAGGACTGACTGTTGGTTCAGACTCAGAGAAGGATATCACCTACTGAATCACCATTTCCAGCAGCACCTGTGTGACTCCTATGGATTTCACCAGCTGCTGACCTGGCTGTGCTATGCTTGTGCAACCTGAAAGGATCAATTCACAAGGCAGCAGGGCTACATATAAATTACAAGCACTGGCAGCTTGCACACTCTCTTTTCATCCCTAATCTAACAGCAGAATGGCAGTAATTTCCTAATGATCTAACTGGCTATAGTTTAGTACTCTGCCAAGCTGTTCTCTGCAGAACAAGGAAAATGCATTAAAAACCACCATAATAGTCAAAGAGCATGAAACAGGCCCTGAAATGCTCCAAGAAAAATGTTAAAAATAACACTGAAGCACAGGAAGCTTTTATAGAGTTCTTTATGAGTGGGGATCACATTCATGGAAAGCAGGTTGGAATCCCTGAAAGTCAGTACCTAAAGATAATTCCATATAGTATATCTTAGCACTACTTATAAAATCATAGAACCATAGGGTTAAAGGGACCGCAAGGGTCATTTAGTCTACCCCCCTGTGAAGATCAGGATTTGCTGGATCTAACCCATCTAAGACAGGTGAAAACTTTTGAAGACCTCCAGTGAGGGAACTTCCATGCATCAAAACAGCAGCTCTCTGGCTGTAAAGGAAAATCATGCCTCACCAATCCATTAGAATTCTTTGAGTGGGGGTCAACAAACATATAGTAAGGGTGATCCAGTACATATACTATACATGAACTTTCAGAAAACCTTTGACAAGGTTCCTCTCCAGAGGCTCTTAAGCAGAGTAAGCAGTCGTGGGATAAGAAAGAAGGTCCTCTCTTGGAGCAGCAACTTGTTAAAAGATAGGAAACAAAGAGTAGGAATAAATGACCAGTTTTCAGAGTGGAGAGAGGTAAATAGTGATGTTCCCCAGGGACCAGTGCTGTTCAACATATTCATAAATGATCTGAAGAAAGGGATAAATAGTGAGATGGTAAAATTGGCAGATGATACAAAATTAATCAAGATAGTTAAGTCCAAAGCAGAGTTACAATGAGATCTCACAAAACTGGGTGTGTGGGCAACAAAATGGAAATTCAGTGTTAATAAAATGAAAAGTGATGTGCACATTGGAAAACATAATCCCAACTATACATACAAAATGATGAGATCTAAATTAGCTGTTGCCTCTCATAAAAGAGATCTTGGAGTCACTGTGGATAGTCTCTGAAAATCCAATGTGCGTGACAGCCATAAAAGCAAACAGAATGTTAGGAACCATTAGGAAAGGGATGGATAATAAGACAGTAAATATCACAATGCCATTATGTAAATTCATGGAATGCTCATATCTTGAGTACTGCATGCATTTCTGATTACCCTTTCTTAAAAAAAGATATATTAGAATTGGAAAAGGTACAGAGAAGAGCAACAAATGTGATTAACGGTATGGAACAGTTTCCATATGAGAAGAGATTCAAAATACTGACACTGTTCAGGCTGGAAAAGAAACAACTAAGGGAGGCTATTATAGAGGTCTATAAAATCATAAAGGGTGTGGAATAAGTGAATAAGGAAGTATTATTTATTTGTTCACATAACACAGGAACCAGGGGCCACCCAATGAAATTAATAGGCAACAGGTTTAAAACAAACAACAAGAAGTACTACTTCATGTAACGCACAGTCAACCTGTAGAAACTGTGAAGGCCAAAACTATAACTGAGTTAGAAAAGAATTAGATACATTCACGGAGAATACTCCCATTAATGGCTATTAACCAAGATGGCCAGAGATGCAACTCTAGGTGTCCCTAGCCTAGAAGCAGCGAGTGGAAGACAGGGATGGATCACTTCTTGATTGTCCTTTTCTGTTCATTCCCTTTGAAGTACCTGCCATTGGCCAATACCAAAACACAGGATACTGGGCTAGATGGATCACTGGTCTGACCCAGTATGGCCATTCTTATTTTCTTATGTACACCTACCTCTGGGGGTAACTATGAATTCTTCCCAGGGAGGCTCAACCAAATCCAAAGAAAACAGAGAGGGATTTTTTTTTTCTTTCTTGGCTAATCATTTACACTTAGTCCTAAGCAAAGAGTAAAGAACTTACTATTTAATAGATGTCCCTATGTTTTGTCTGAGTTCTAACTGGAAACAAGTCAGGAAAATAACATCGGTTGTCCCCTGTCCTCTTGGCAATAATATGCACTTTTTTGCACAACACTAAAAAAAATTCATCAGCTGCTGTCATTTTATAGGGTCTTTCCATCTTGGGGAAGACCAAAGAGTTTTCTGTACTATAAGGGACAAATGGGTCTCAAAAACACCACCACCACCACCACCTGGAAAAGCATGCTATAGTAACAGAAGAAATCAATTGTAATTTGCTAGCATATCACAACTGTGAATGCTTGTACAGCCTGTGTATATAGGGGAAAGAAAAATAGACTAAGAGTACATCTACACTACCCGTCAGATTGGGGGGTAGCGATCTATCTATTGGGGACTGATTTATCGCCTGTAGTGTAGACATGATAAATCGATCCCCAATCGCTCTCCCTTCGACTGCTGAACTCCAGCTCGGTGAGAGGCGGAAGCAAAGTCGATGGGGGAGTGGCAACCGTCAATCCTGCACTGCGAGGACGCAAAGTAAGTGATTCTAAGTCAATCTAAGATACGTCAACTTCAGCTATGCTATTCTCGTAGCTGAAGTTGCGACTCTTAGATCAATCCCCCCACCCCCTCCCCAGTGTAGACCAGGCCTAAGTGATTTGTAAAGAAATTGCATAATTTAGCTCGGTGAACTTGTTTTTTTGCTTTGAAAAGAAGAGCCCAGCTTTAGAAACCTGGCAAATGCGATCTTATATTTTCTCAGTGCTACACACCCTATGCCACTCTCTAGAAATGTTAAGGAACAATAACAACATCCACTTTCTTAAATTCAAGGAGAGAGAAGCAAGAAACCAAAGACTATGAGATTATCAGGTTTCTTTTGAGGGATAGGCCATATTTTTGTTTAGCTGGTCAAATGAAAATTCGAAACCATACAATTAGACTGTTGTTTTTACATGATTAACCATGAGCTCATTGGAATTTACCTGCCAAAAAAGTCAGAAAGGTGATCAGTGCAAAAAGGAGCTGTTAAACAAAGAGACGCAAACCCCATAATACATTACATTGTATTTTTCACTTGTGAGTAAAAGGTATGGTCTTTCAATCCCTATATTCATGTAACTGTTAATGGGAAACTTTTGTCTTTCAATTCCTCTAACTCAGAACTGGAAGGGAGTGAATATTGCCTGTGGTAAATTTTTCATTATGCTTTTGTTTTTATGAAGAAGGGGTGGGGTCCCAATCTCTACCATCAAAGAAACATTAGTTATCAACTAGGAATCTGCTATCATCAGCTCTCACCATTTGTGTTCCTTTGTTAATGCACAGTAAGTGTACCAGTGGGTATAAAATACTACCAAAGCAGAAAGGTAGCATTTTACACTCCCTTTACACAGATGTAAATGATGACACAGGTTCAGTGGAGAATCAGCCCTGTCTTCTTTAACTCCAACTGAAATCAACGGAAGCCTTTCCCCCGACTTCAGTGCGTTTTGGATTAGGCCTCAAATTCTAAGGAAACCTAACATTTATGAAACAGTGAATAATATTCATTATTTGAAATGATAAGAGGATCCTATGTTGCCTCTCACTCATACTGGTGTAAATCACGAGATACTCCAGTGAAGTCAATGGAATCATACTTATGTAAAACTGGTGAGAAGGCAGAATTGTTCCAGAATTGGCTGAAAGGAATAACTGTAGATAAATAGTAAATAATTTATTCCACATCAACATGATACATGTAAATCAAAACAGTTTCCCCATCAATAATTAACATTAATAATTAACGAGTGTAAACAGTAAAAATATTTTATGGAAATATTTTAATCCATCCATTTCCTCATTCCTCAGCCTATTTCCTTCTTTACCCTTTGTATTTGGTTAATAGCTAAGCCTCCCTCATCTCTGACATGCAATAATACACCACTGCAATCTTCCCAAGAATGTGGCCAACATGCAGAGAATACAAGAAAATCTAACTGCCGTACTTTGGCCCACTGAACTTCAGATAAATAGATCTTTTTGTTTAAATCATTCTCATACCATTTTGAGAGGGCAAGAGGAAGATGTTTTGTTTAAACATAATTTCTTCTAGCAGATGTTGATGTAAAAACCAGTTAATTTTTTGTCCCCAAGTCTTGGTATCTGCTAGTTGTATAATGCTACCCACATCATATCCTCAAACAATGCAACTATTTTATCTTGTTTTGTAACTGTAAACTATTTTTAAAAATCGACAAATGATAGTACAGCAAAAATGTCCAACTAGGCCAAAATTGTTTTAATGTTCAATATTTTGAATTAAACACCACATCAAAATCCAAATCAGTCCTCCAATTAAATAGTGTATTATCTTCAAAATATTTTTTAAAATTAATCATTCTTGCACTGTCCATTCATCACAGAAAACCCAAACAATTCTTATAGTGATGCACTTCTGAATTATGCAATATTACATAAGATTTTCGCATTAATTTAATTGGTCAGTATGAAAATGTGTATATTGAAAGGATAGCATCATCTTAAAAAAAAACACATTTCAGTCAAATTCTTTTACCCAATATTGGTAGAAGTGACTCCTAAGATGACTGCAACAGACAAAAAACTTTTTCTCTGTTTTTTCAGTCTGTTTACCTTGTGCACTTGATAGCACTTTGTGAATACTCACAATTTCCCCTGTCAGTCAGTTTTGCCTGTTTGTGTGGGTCTTTCATCCAGCAATAAAGGAAGGAAAAACATTTTCCAGAATGAGATTGTGAAACTATAAAAATTGGCAGGATGGTTCAGGAGCCAGAGTAGTACCTGAAATTATTTGAACACATTCTTTTAATCGGCTACATTTCAAGTCAACAGTGCCCCCTGAACTACTTTCCATCACTCCCACACCACAGTGTAGTTCTTCAAGGATTGTATATCCCATCTAACGCATACACCTTTGCTACACGGCCTGCAAGGTTCTGTTCATATGGATCACACAGAAAGGCCATGGGCCTTTACAATGGCTGCAGCTGGAAAAAATCACTTAGAAGAGGAAAAGCCCACTCCTGTGCCTCAAAGCTCCCTACCAACTTCAGTCAGCTCCTTCCCCTAGATCTTACAACCCCACCATTGCTGACTTCTGGGGAGTTGGTGACTATCCCCATGCTTCCTCCTTGAGCACAGTGTCCCTCTCCCTGACATTTTCTAGCTGCAGGAGCCACCAAGTAAAAGCCACTGCCCTGCACACCTATCAGGTTCTTTGGGGGACAGAAAGCAGCTTGTACCTTCCTCATAAAGCAGAGAAGGAAGGAACCTCCCCTCCCTGCCCCTCAGAAGACAGCAATGTTAAAACTGGAGTGGTGGTCTCCCTGAGCCTTTTAGGAAGAAGCAGGAGAGATGGAGGAGGAGCCCAAGGATGGTACCTACTGCATCAATCCAGGTCTGCAATCATTGAGAACTTGGACTGGTTCACAGGTAGGGCTAATGCCCAGAACCGAACCTGACTTCAAGAGGGCTCAGGGGTTATAGCTGAACTACACTACATTTAGCCAAAATTTCATTTGATCTGATGAAAATTTGAGATATTTATACCCACATGCTTCAGAGTACAAGCCAGCCACTAACTGTTTTGCCAAGAAACAATTTTACTGCGTGTCATGTGAAGCATGGTGGAGGTTCCCCTAAAGAACCCAGCTCCTGGAGTTATGTGACTATGTGAGAGTCTCTGCTTTTTCATTTTCTTCTCCCATTCAATTTCTAGCCCTCACAATTACAGAGAAAAGCTTGACACACAACCCAACTGCATCTGACAGGCTCAAAAATCAGAAAACAAATAAAAATAACTAAATTTTTTAAAAAATCTCATGATTCTTAAACTGATTTTTTTTTAGGTCTTACTCCTGAATTTTGAACACTAAGGATTGGCAACACTGTGTTAGAAAGAAACTTCCTCTGAACCATGTGGTACTGGCCACACTCAGAAACAGAATATTGAACTAGACAGACAAATTGTCTGACGCGTTATGGCAATTCCTATGTTCTTAACTGTTTACACAGGCCTTATCTTTACTATCATGAACAATGGTCCAGGTAAAATACAGTCGGCAGAGATCTATGATTATATGTTTTAGTATGAGAAAATTGTATGTTCATAAAGTAAAAGACCTTCAGTACTTGGCATCTCGGAAAGGCAGTTTCCTTCGCTGCCAGAGCACATTTGGTAAATTAGCTTGCATTAATTTCCAAAGCTATTTGCAGTTCAGTTCCATGAGGTAATCAGGCATGTACTTTCAGCAATGCAAATGTGAGACGAAAGAGACTGACAAAGCATCATGAAGAACAATGTCTCCCTTCAAGTGGAACTGGGGTAAAAAATTATCCAGCACTGACCAGTGCAAACAATACCGTGCAGGTAATTAACTTAGCTGGTTCAAAGCAGACAGCAATGAGATCACCTACTTGGAAACAATTTTTAGCGTCTGAGTTTAGACAAATGAAAACACTGGGTTTTCTAATGGCTAAACTAAGAATGCACAATAAAATGTGAACTTTGTGAGGCTTCCAGGAGAAAATGCTGTAGCACAAAGACAATTTGTCTGAAAGTTTTTTCACTTAGCTCTGGAGTCCACATATAATTTATAACATTTCATATTAATTATGTATTGGTATTTACATTAGCAAGACCTGCATTGATAAAAAGTTATTTCAGAGGTGTTGTTTTGTTTTGGATTTTTTCTCATTTTGCATAAGGACAAATAAGTTATTGGTTAACTCCATGTACCAGTCAATGTTAAACTTAAGGAGTGGGAATCTTTTAATGCTCTTCTTTTTCACTATCAGTAAAGCTGCAATGAGTAGCTCTTAATTAATTATCAGCAATATTGGATAAAATGAGCTTTATGCAATATCAGTTTATTGTCTAAAATGATTTGCCAGCTGTTCCTGTTATTCTGCTTGACATGACATAGTGCATGAAATATCTGTATTCCTATGTTACAGCAGATCTCTTGCCCTCCATCTCAGCTCCAGGCCAACACCTATTTCACCACTGTATATGTACCTTATGAGCTTTACAGATAGACAACTAACCCAGACATTTTCAGGTTTAAAGAACTTTTATTCTTGAAAGATGAATAAATTACTTTCTCCCACCCATTAATGATATACTATCCATACTATCCAGGCCTGATTTTCTTCTCACATATGCCAGTATAAATCAGAATAACTCCACTGAAGAAAAGGGAGTTATACATGAGTTAAAGCAGTGTAAGAACAGAATCAGGCCCTCCATCTCTAAATAGCAAAGTAAAAGTAGGATGATGACAAATCTTCATCTCTTATTATTAGTCAGAACTTTAAAGTTTAGTTGTTACAATATCAACACAAAGAAAACTTTGAATATCGTCAAAATGAAAACAAACACACATGAAAAAACAAGGAAGCATAATGGAAGTCAGGACAATGGTTCTCCTTCCTGACTCTGCCACTGATTCAGTATCTGATGTTCGGCAAAACAAGTGTATAGTATCAGGGCTCACTTATATGTGACCATTTATCAAGCAAACTAAACCGCTTGAGTGGTTAAATACAATACATATCATGAAAACTTTGGGCTATATAGTATATTGAATAGTACAGCTCAGTGAAACTTGTATTCGAAAGTTACTTTGAAATTAAACAGAGTTGTAGATAGCCACAAAATAAAGCTGGATGTAGCCAAGATGTTGTATTGGAAGATGTCACATCAGTGAAATTCATCATCATGTATTGATGTGACATCACCAGGCAGACACTGCAAAGCAATGTTAGGACATTGGACGATGACCACAGGCAGCCTGATTTTTGTAAAGAATGAATGCTGCAAAAAATATCTTTAATACTTTCAAAGTGAAACTACACTATCTTGTACATAAGAACAGCAGACTATGGACGTAAACAACAAGCTAACACTTTACAAAACTAATGTCTTAGACTGCTACACTGCTTCACTTCCCACAACACCTCCCAAGCAATATCATTTACTTTTCACTGTACCTCTGTGCTTTTCTTTAGATAGAGGATATATTTTTGCAATATCACGTGAAATTCTTCAGGTTTGTCATTAATCTTATATATAGGCTGCTCATGCCGGCATCCCAATCTTTTAGAAGTGGGACACAAGAGCTTTTCCATTTTGGATCACTCTTTTTGTGCAGTCACGGGTAACTGGAATTCATTTCTGAAAAGACTTTGTAGTTTCAGGTAGCGAAACACAGCTCTGACTGTGACAGTAACTTATGATTTCTTGCTCTCTCCAGAGGTCAAAATTGTGCCTAATGAGTACTAACCAGTGCAGGGACAGGCTCCCTGGTGTGCACAAGGAGAGCACATGTTGCAGCAACTTTAAAAGAGTGCAGTATGTACTCCCCTCTGCAGTCAACTAGCTTAGATGGCCTGTGTGGAAGAGGGCATGACCCTGCTTCAGCCAGTCTCCCACCAACATAGTGCTGTCATACCTGCATTGATGTTGGAGTAATTTATGTCACGCAGGGGAGTGGTTTATTCACACCTGAGTGACATAAGTTCTGCCAACGTCAGCTGTAGTGTAGGCAGAGCCTCAGAAGCAGAACTCCAGTGGTCTGTTACAATTTACACTAGCTGAGGATCTACCCCCAAAACACGGCAGGGCTACTGCACAGGTGATGCAAGAATAGAGAGCTTCCTTGCTCCTCCCTCACCTAGAGCAAGGCCCAGTCTCACTCTTCACATTTTAGCAGGACAATCCAATCTTATTCTCACCTAACCAACACAAATCATTGTTTAGCAGGACACCAATGAAGAAGTCTGCAATGAACAAGCATACAATGAATGATTTGTCAGATTTTAAATTGTGATTGCAATAGAAAATTTCTAATGAGTCTTTTAGTATAGTCCAGAATATTGGAGTTCTGTTTCTCAGTAAAGTATCTCTCTCTCTCTCTCTCTCTCCCTTTCCCCAAGAGACGGACGTGCACAAGTAGGACAAAACAGGCCAACTGCCACCACATAAGTTGAGAGGATGAAAGTTTTAACACTGACAGAGTTACAGGAAATGGCAGAGGTGTTATGCAAGCAGGAATGCGTAAATAACTTGACATTACACTAAATCTCTACCTGCTTCCCAAGTTAAAGGCATTGTGCAAGGATGCTACATTGCTGTAACTCTTAAACCTGTAGTGCTTGAGTTAGATATTCCACATCTGAACTTGCAAGAAATTTAAGTGGCGATTTCCTCCTCTATGCCAGTAATGTGAAAGTGCTGCTGATGTAGTTTCCACGTGGGATCAGGGACAGAGCAGGGCATTTTAAAGAGACAGCTTCTCTTTTCTTTTAATTATTACCTATGCATAACCTCTGCCTAAAGCAAACCAGCATTAAGAGCAAAATTAAATGTTGTTTCTCCTAAAAGATTATATGAGTATGTTATCCTAGATGTCAATTTAACCAGGCAGAAATAATAAGCATGCAGCCCACATAACATATGTATTCTAAGGGTTTTATGCTCAGTTAATTAGTTTAGCTATTGCTTTCATGGTTCATTTACAAGCTTCATGCTTCATTAAATATCAATACATCTCATCGCCTCAAAAAAACTTTTCAGTAAAAATACAATTGTCTTTTCAAGTGATAATCCTGTTAAATGATATATACATTTCAAGCATGTCTATCAGACACTATCAAATATTGAATTTCTACAGTAGCAGTATCTTGAAGCAGTAGGCAAATCTCAGTCTAGGCTAAAATGGGAAAAGAAATATTTTTTTTAGAAGTGAATGTCTTTTGTATAGAAAAACAAAGATGCAAATTTTCAATATTAAATAAAGCAATGCCCTGATCACTACATGCTCTGCTCCAGCCCCTCCATGATACCAGCTTAGCAGTTCTTGGCATTCCTGCATGGAAGAAGGATAGTCTTGGCTTTCCTTTCTACAAATCAGAGAAGCTCAGTTCCTGCAGAGATAAGCCCTTTTACACAACATATAATTAGCCTGTGGAATTTGCAGCTGTATGGTATCACTGAGGCCACGAATTTAACAGGATTTAATAAAGCTGTTAATGTGGCCAATGAGAACATTCCCAGCGACATTAGTTAGGATGAACAATTTTTATATAAGGGACATAAACTCTTGTGCTTCAGGACATATACCAGCCTCTGAGTGGTTTAGGAAGTCGCTTCACAAATGGACAGATTATTCCATAATTGGCAACATTGAGGATTATTGCACCTTCCTTTGAAGTTTATACAATCATCCTCACACTCCATGTTGTTTTGTGGTCACTACTGCAGATTATATTAATACAAACAGAAAATGGTCTCATTCTAATAGTCTTAATTACACTGACTTTTACAGGCCAGCCATTATCAGCATTCTTCAATTTATGGCCTATTTATGCTCCTTAAAAGCTGAAATGTTACTACATCATGACCCACACAAAACCTTCCACTTGTCTTTCCACTCTTATCCCATCAAGTCACAGGGAGGCAAACCCTGGGAAAATTATACAAACAGCCACAAATATTTAAAACATGCATTGTCCCTACATGCTTCCACTCATCCCAAAGCTTTAGGCATTTCTCTTTCAGTTTTATTCTTTCATTAGCCCAAGGCATGCTAATTAACTGGAATTTCCCAAGGCTTTTGTTGTTGTGACAAAAAAAAAAAGCAAGCTTATTTCTTCATGTTAAAGTGCGTCCATCTACCTTCCACAAAGCTAGTGGGAATAAGAGGTAGGATTAAGACCACTTGAATGAATCCTGCCCTGTAAAGACTACTGCAGTTCCTGCCCTCAGTCTTCATTCGTGCCAAAACTGATTTGTGGAGAATGACATCTTAAGCACAGCTTTTATTTCACCAAGCAGAAGGCTGCTGAGTTTACATTGTTTGGGATCTGAAATTGGCTACTGAATAACAACATCTAATGTAAAGATGTAGGAAACAATATTGGCATACCAAAGCGACTGTGTGCGTTATGTGTATGGGGTGGTGGAGGATGAACAATCTGAAAGATGACAAGAATTTTTCATGGCTAGAAGCACATAAAAGCCAGGCATATGCATGTGCTGCACTAGAATAAAACACCTTTGTTGAAAAGACAGAAAGTACTCTTGATGGAGACTGAAATCTTGTAAAGAAGTGCTGTAACCAGTGGATTGTGGGCAGTCAGAATTTTGTTTCTCTCAACTTTGCCTCTAAAAGTAAAGAGCAAGAGCAGCTTGAAATAAGTTTAATGTAGCCAACTCACCATATGACTATGGGTACAATTTTCAAATGTAGCTAAATGATATAGGAGCCTAGGTCCCATTTGCAAAAGTGACTTAGGCATGTAGGATACTGAGTCTTCTTGGAAGTCAATAGGACTTGGGATCCTAAATCACTTCAGTGCATTTGAAAATGCTATCCTATACGGTTATGTGATCATCTTTCATTGTAGGATTTATAGTGCATTTACCATGGTATTCTGGCTTGATTTTCATTAATGATGGGCACACACAACTTTCTCTGAAATTAATGGGAGCTGAAGGGGCTCAGCATCTCTCAATATCAGGTCCTGTTAATAATTTAACTATTAATTTAATATTTTATTATCTACAGCACTTGAAATGTACATAAAGCTTCTCAGCTTGTAAAATATATATAAAAATTGTTTGTTAAATTACAGATGACATTCACCACTCTCGGGCAGTTAATTAAACACTGCACATATGCGCATGCACATGCCTTCAGCTCCAAGGCCCAAATGAATTTCAGTCCATTTCATTCTCCTAGGAAATAAAATTTAACAAGAAGAAAAAACTAGGGTGACCAGATGTCCCGATTTTATTGAGACAGTCTCGATTTTGGGTCTTTTTCTTATATAGGCTCCTATTACATTATATCTACAGGTGTCTACACTCTGAGCAGGGGTGTGATTCTCAGCTTGAGGAGAGATACTCATACTAGCTCTCATCCAGCTAATGTGTCAAAATAAAGTGGAGCAGCACAAGTGGGGGGATAGGCAAGCCAACCCCCAAGTATGTGCCTAGGGTCTTTGAAGGGTACCCTATCTTATCTGAATCTATTTACATAGCTATATGTAAACTTCTCATTGTAAACTACATATTTTAAACAGCAGCATATGGGTGCTAGCACAGTAGCACCATGTCATTAAAAAGACGAGGTGGACAAAGGGTTTTAGCATTTGGACTGAGCAGTGCTTTGGAAACTGAGATGTTTGTGAAAAAAGCAAAGGCAGTAACGAGTGGGGTGGAGGGAAAGATAGCAGGAGTACAAAGAGGAAGGAGGAGAGATTGGGATGGAGAAGAAAAGCAGCAGCGGTAAAAGCCTAAGTTGAAACATCCCGCTCCCTCTACCTCATTTGAGTTCATAGAGTCTGTGAAAGGCCCCTCTCCCCAAAGAAGTTGCTGCATCAGCAGCTCAGACACGGTGTACTCACTGGCAAAGTGCAAGCACTGAACAGGCTATGGTTATATACACACCTATCATTCCTATTACAGGCACTGACATATGTCTGTACAGGTGCTATGCAGATGGGTCTAACATTCACAGTGCATGTATAAGTAGAGGTATACTGCAAAGCATTGTATTATTGAACTGTGATTTGAACTACATAGATATATTCCAGGCAAAAAGAGACATACTGAAGGCATATGTCTGGTACTTAACAGGTATTGCTGCAGATACTGGGCAGTCACTACTAGACAGTAATGTTCCTTGTAGCTGTGTGTTTTTGGTGAAATAACAATGGACTAGGGGGCACACAGCAATAACAAATAGTGACAGTGTCTTGAAGAGCAGGCACTGAGAAATCAGCAAAATTAAAAATCAGGAAAAAACTAGTAATTCTTAAAAACTGGCAGATCTGGGGAGGATGCATATTTCATATGCTCTTTGTTATTTATGGGGAAAATTTGCCATAATAGGTTCTGTCTTTTAGTACAAAGAGAACAGTTGCTGTGAAGGATCTTGGCTAATCTCAGTCTCTTTTGTGATTGGGTTATCACAAAACATACAGCAGTAAGCAGGGGAGTTCAGACACCACAGCAAATATGGCCCTGGAAATGCCACCAGTTAGATAGCTATGGTGGAGATTCATTTGCATTTTGTTAGTCATGTCCATATAGGGAGACCAGATGTCCCTTTTTTAAAGGGACAGTCCTGTTTTTTGGGGACTTTTTCTTTTATAGGCGCCCATTACTCCCCACCTCTGTCTCGTTTTTTTACAATTGCTATCTGGTCACCCTATGTCCATACAAATTTAGACCCTCTCTGCAAATCATTACATAAATGGATACCAAGTTCCGATATTTTAAGCAATTAAGATATTCCGTAGGAGAGAGAGGCCAAAATAATTCTTAGGAGAATCAAACAACGGTAAACTCTAGCATACAGCGTTAAAAGCAACAACATACCTACTGCAATAAAAATAATTTAAACTCTATTGTCAGTAAATTACATTGCACCTTAACATCTGAATAGTTTGCTGTTGATGCCACATAAAGCATATATGCTGAGTTTTTCTTTTTATTGTCATAAAAATAACAGTGATAGAAATCTGAGTCGTTAACACACCAGACTTCTTCTAACAGAGTTGTCATGTTCTGCTCCAGAATAATCTGGGGCTTTTTGCATGTTCAGAGAATACCAGCATCTCCTGTATGTTATTCTTCCAACTTTTTTACAAAACTATTTCTACTTATTTAACATGTCTCTTCTATTTGGCAATATGTCTCTAAACTGTGAATTAACCTTCTTTCAAACTTATTTTTAACACATGAATCTCCTGGAAGACTATCTTATGAAAAAGTCTGAAAACAGAATTTAGATGGGAGAAAATGAACTAGTTTTCCATAGCAATTGCGCTAAAAACCTAGACAGTATAATGCAGAATATGTGTTTTTAAACCATTTCATAGAATTTTATAGTAAGGATATAATTTTATATTAAACTCTATAAAGTGTTTATATTTTCTACTAGGTTCTATAGGACTTTTCCACAAAGACTAAAATGTGAGCTACTCCAATGCAAAACTATGATTTTTTGCTTCATGCTTTAAAGAAAAGCACATTCATAGATTCCAAGGCCACAAGGGACCATAAATTGTTTCTATGCTCTGGAGACACCCTCGCAGCTTCATAGATACTAAGGTCTCAATCCACAAAACTTTTACGCACATGATTAACCTTAAGTATGTATGCAGTCATTCAAGTCAATGGGAATACTTGCATGATTAAAGTTAATGTGCATACATATTTGAATATGTTCGCTCTGCATAGCGCATTTGAATGTTTTGATGGGCAAGAGGAGAGTCCTTCACTCACAGTGAGTAGTGCCTTATTCCACTAATAGCCCCATTGCTTTCCATAAGACTATCTTTGGTGTAAAGTAATATTCATCATGAATAATGGATTCACAATCTGGCCCTATAATATTTTCTGGATCAAATATTCAGTATCTCTGACAAAGGCAATGTTTAAAAACAATGTTTTCCTATAAAACTTGTGTTTTTCAAACTCCTCTAACTAAAGAGCCACAGTTCCTACAAACTCCAAGTTACATGCTCTCAGACATTTTCATAACACCGCAAAGAAGGACAGTGTAAAAATTAACCTTTCTCCTTACTTACTATAACCTACAGTATTGGTTCTCTGCAAGACAAAACTTGCAATTTCTATTTTCTACTTCCATTCTTGGACACTGTCGGCCTGTTTCCTCTCTCATCAGTGCTGTTCGTCACAAGGAGCTCCTGGGGAAACAGGCTGTAAGGCAGGGAAAAATCTGTGGGGAGATATGGGGCTCAAGAAGAGCTGAGTGGTGCTATAAGGGGACAGAAGTAGAAAAGGACTCTGTGTAAGGTAAGAGGACAAAAGGACCTCAGCTCACAAGCATACCATGAAGCAGCACTCTGGATTGCTAAAGAGGCTAGATGAGGGAGAAGGCCTCTTAGGGACAGGGACAGAGTGGGAAATTTTGAGACTGACAGGACTTTCATATTGCCCACCAGACTGCCGTGAGATGAAAGCAGCTTTCTGTCACTACCAATCTGGGCTAGATTTGGATCAGCAATAGAGGTTAAAGATTTTACAACTCCTTATTAAATTCATGATCCATCTAGTCCCCTTTGTCTTCTAAACATTTTCTGGGGCTGACTCAAAAAAATGTTCCACATTTCAAGTAGCAATGAAAATGCTCATACTAGTCTGAAACAATGAGATATTCAACAAGCTAGCCCTATTTAATTTAATTCTACAGGACATGCCATGAGGTAAATGAAAGTCTCAGAGTTTAACAGCTTCCATATTTAGTAAGAAAAGGATTTTTTTTTTAAATGAGGAGAGGAATTCAAAATAGGAAAAAATGTAATGAACTAATGGCATCAGACGCTAAGTAAGACTCCAGTTACAGTGAGCTGTTAAATATACAAAATTATGTTGTGAAACAGCTAACCTCCCCATACACGGCTTGATCTAAAGTCCGTAGAAGACAATAGTGACTTAATTAAACAGCAGAAGTAGATCAACACTTAAAAATACCAAAGATACCTTTTTAATGTGATTGTTAGTATGAAAAACAAGAGAAAAGAACTATTGAAAATATACAGCATACAGATATCTATATATTTACATATATTTTTACATTTTTAAGGGTAAAAATCTAAACTTTAACTATACTGATTCAGTACTACACTAATAGTTAGACATGAAAGTGTAATGTCTTTACAATGCATGTTTTATTCCTGCTAACATTAGTGTTAACGGAGGGTCTGAGCTGACCTCTCTGATATGGATATGACAAGGGATAAGGAACTCTGCATTCTTCTCTGCCTAAAATTTCTTCCCGACACTCATGACAATGGGGTTGGAAAGAGGTTCTGAAGCTGGGAAGAGGCTTCTGAGCCATTTCTCTACATGCTGGAGCAGGGGGTTAGTGAAGCTGGGATGTGGGTTTCAATTCAGGTCAGATCAGGTGACATGGTCTAACTAAATGCTCCATTTCTCCTCTATTACACAGAAAAAGTTCCTCCTTTTCTTCCATCCCATTAAAACTTACACTCCAATATTTTCATCCATAGAGCCACTATCTCCAGACAGACTGCAGTATCCTAATTGTGGGAGGATTTGGGGAGAACAAGTAATGTTCTTGCTTCCACCACTACCCAGCAACATGCCAGAAAAGGAACTCCTTAATGCAAACAGTCCTTTTGCTACATACACTGAGCTCCAAGTGAAAGCATAATTTCTCCTACATTACAACAGTTTTTAATTTATTTACTAACAGAAATCTTATAAAACTTGTTTTACAATTTAAATAGAGAGAAACTTAATATATACACAATATACAATTATGAAATGGCTTATGGACGTTCCGATAGCTGTAGTGATGAGACCTACTACCAGACACTTTCTTCAACTTTGTCCTATTGATCACATATTGTGGTCATGTTTTTCTATTCTTCCTCTTCTGTCTTGTGAGTTGTTAGTGCTGGTTAAAACCTTTCTATATCTCATGTTAAAATCCAAACTTCTGGATTTTTTTACATTCAGATTCATAACCTGTCACTTCTCTTCCACCACCTTGATATGGTAATTCTACCAGCCACTAGGAAAGGAGTGATGAGTTCCTTCATTTCTTTCATAAGATGCAGAGTTTACAAGACAATTTAACAAAAATACTAAGGAATTATCTGACAGCTGACTCTCTATTATCTGATTTTGGAGCATGTCCATCATACATGGAGAAATTCTCCCATTTCATTACATACTCTCCAGCATTTGCTTGTCCCTGTACACTAAATTTGTTTAATTTTAAGGGGAGTTATGTGCCACTGAAATAATTTTAACATCATTTTCTTTTATTGTGTTTTTTAAGGATAGGGACCATTGTCCCATATTTTCTCCCATTTCTCAATTTTGGTGTCTATGTCTACATCAGCTTTCCATCTTTTCCTGAATATAGTTATTTCTTGTAAGTATACACTTCACAGATGTAGTAGTTTTTCAAATTCTGTCCATTTTCCAAAGGTTTGCCTTTTTGAGGCAGTGGGTGGAAGAATGTAGGCTCTGATATACTGGAGTCTTTTGTGAGGAGTTGTATTTCTTTTAGTGATCTAAATGTATTGTTTCTAAACAGCTGGCCAAATTGTAATACACCTATAAAAATTCCCAAATGTCCTAATTTCCCAAGCTTTTATTGGGAGTTAAATTCTTTATTGTCTGCACTGGCAATAGAGGTAATGTGTATGGGCTTAGTTTTCTAAATACATTATTCCAAATTTCTATTTTTGCCTTCAGAAAATGATGGCTTATATACTAATTCGGGCCTGTAGGTTTTCTTTGTCCAGGGGATCACATGGAGTTGATAGCACAACAATCTTGTTCTATCTGTACCGACTCTATCAGTTAGTGTTATTTGACGCATCAGGTTTCTGATCTGACAAGCCTGATAATAGTACTTAATGTTTGTTAAAGCCAATCAGCCCTTTTGCCATGGTCTTTGTAAAGTAGGAGTAAGTCTACGCTGCAAAAAATTCCCGCAGTGCCAAGTCTCAGGCTTGGTCTACACTAGTCTGTTATTTTGGAATTATCCGACTTAATTAAAAAAAAATGATTCCGTCCACATGACCAAACCAGCTTTTTTGATTTAAAGGGCTCTTTAAATTGATTTCTGTACTCCACCTCAGCAAGTGGAGTAGCGCTTAAATCGAGATCGCAATCCCGGTTAAAGGTATTTAGGATGCAATTCAACGTTATTGGCCTCCGGGAGCTATCCTAGAATGCTCCCTTGTGACCACTCCAGATGACACTCTCAACTACGATGCACTAGCCCGGTGGGCAGAAAAAGCCCTGGGAACTTTTGAATTTCATTTCCTGTTTGATCACCATCAGCACAGGTGACCGTCAGCACAGTCCACCATGCAGAGTCCACCATCACAGGAGATCACGCAGTCCCAGATTCGCAAACAAGCTCCAGCATGGTCCAAATGGGAGGTACTGGATCTCATCACATGTCGGGGAGACAAGTCTGTTATGGCAGAACTATGTTCCAAAAAAAGGAACGCAAATACATACGCTAAAGTCTCCAGGGCCATGACGGAAAGAGGCTACTCCAGGGACACAGAGCAGTGCCGTACAAAAATCAAGGTGCTCAGGCAAGCATACCAAAAAGCCAGGGAGGCAAACGGGAGTTCTGGGTCACAGCCCCATACATTCTGCTTCTACCGTGAGCTCCATGCAATTATGCGGGGCGACACCATCACTACCTCATCACTGTCCGTGGACACCTGCAAGGGGGAAGTTGCATGGAGCGAGGAGAAAGAGTCATTGGAGGACGAAGAGGAGGAGGAGGACTGTGCACAGGCAGCAAATGGGGAATCCGTTTTCCCCACTAGCCAGGAACTATGCTTAACGCTGGAGCCAATAGCCTCCCCCCACTCCCAATGCGGGCTCCCGGACCATGACCCTAGGGAAGGTACTTCTCGTGAGTGAGAGCCTGACTGGAGTCACGCAGTGCGGGGCTGGGAGGAAACCCAACAGCGCTGGGCTGTTCGCGTATAGTTTAAAGGGCTCATCCCTGCTCCGAGCCTCATCGGAGCCACATGGTGGGTGTGGGGAGGGGGAGGGAGGGCTGGCTGAAGTGATCATCCCAGAGAGCCCGCAGGCCTTCCTTTATGGCAAACCCACCAGGCATTGCTTGCTATGGGAAAGGGGTCCCAGCAGTCTGAAAACATTGAAATGAATGTAGAAGAAGCAGAACCCTGCGTGCCCCTAGGCTGCCTGCAAGCTGAATTCTGTTGCCCAGCTGTGTGTGATGGCTTACTCATACCAAAGTGTCCCCTTTGTTCTCTGAAATGTATATTTTAAAATACTACCCTCCCTTTTTCTCCTCCCGTGGGTGCAAATGTTTCAACACGGCCTCCATCTACTCCGTCCCACAGGCTGGTCCAGATTAGAAGGTGGAAAAAATTAACTCGGGAAGACATGTTCGCCGAGCTCATGCAGTCCTCCTGCACTGATAGGGCCCAGCTGAATGCGTGGAGGCAAACAATTGTGCGGCTCTGTTCATGATGGCTGAAAAACGGCAGGGACTTGTTGCCTTCTGTAGCTTCCACGGGAGCCCATGACCATCAACATGGAAAAAGCGGCAGAAGCTGTGTGGCTCCGTTCATGGTAGCCGAAAAAGGGCAGAAAATGGTTAGATGAAAGAGTAGATAGAAAAACAAGAGGACAGGTGAGGTGGATTCATAGTACCAGGAGACAGGTGGTGCACCGTGCTGCACCATCTGCTGGTAGTATGGTGTCTGCCGTAGCTTTCACGGAGGGAGGAGCGAGTGACGGCACGCACCCAGAAACACCCGCGAGAATGTTTTTGCCCCATCATGCACTGGGAGCTTAACCCACAATTCCAATGGGCAGCAGAGACTGCGGGAACTGTGGGATAGCTACCACAATGCACCGCTCTGACATTTGATGCTAGCCTTGGTACTGTGGATGCACTCTGCCAAATTCACGCACTTTAGTAGGGACACACCACACCAAATATATAAAATCGCTTCCGAAAATTTGAATAAAATAAGTTTGAATTAATTTTGTACTGTAGACATACCCTCAGAGCCCAGGTCAATTGTGGCTTTGGATGCAGGGTTAAAAATGGCAGTCTAGACATTCCTGCTTGGGATGGAGCCCTGGCTCTGAGACCCTCCCGCTTGCTGAGTTTCAGAGTCCAGGCTCCAGCCCGAGCAGGAACATCTATACTGCTATTTTTAGTCCCACAGGCTGAGCTCTGTGAGCCCATGTCAATTGACTCGGGCTCTGAGATTTGACATAGTGGATATTTCTTTGCAGTGTAGGCATACCCTAGATTGCTCAACTCTGGATTTTTTATTTAACCAAATAAATTTGGTTATCATGGATTGCCACTGATCTCAGAGACTTCCTGGGAGTGTTTGGAAAAGAGAATTAATTTAGAAAAATATATTCATTTAAGCTGCCACATTTCTGCATAAAGTTTGATATTTGGACCAATTTCCCAGATCTGTTTTGATTTTCTTAAACCAAAGGAGTGTGATTAATTTTACATAAGTCTTGCCATCTTTTAGAAATATATATTCCCATGGATCTTATTGAGTAGTTACCCATTTGTATTTATATTTATCTTTTATAGCATTCTGTAGATCAGAGGACACACTTATAAATCAGAAGTTTTGACTTGTAGTTTATTTTAAATCCTGACACTTTGCCAGACTTTATGATTTTTTCTTGAAATTTGGGTAACATGTGAGCTAGGTTTATAACAACTGTCATGACATCATCTACATATAAAACTAACGTGTTCCTTGTTTCCTATTGTAATTCCATTTATATGAGGATTATTTCTGATTATTTGGGTGAATGACTCCATTACCACAGCAAAAATAAAAAAGACATTATAATTGGCATCATTGGTGTCTATCTCTAAGGGGGAGTTTTTCTGATCAATATTTGTTTACTCTCACAGTAGCAGGTGGGTTGGACTGTAAGATGAAAATCCAAATGTGGGCCTAAACCAAAGGTATCTACAGTATCTTTGAAGAACTTCCAGGTCACTCTGTCAAAGCTCTCCTTCTAGTGATAAAAAAGAGATGGAACTCATTGGGTCTGTGAAGAGGATCAGGTCTAAAATTCTGAACATTATCTGTTAACTGCTAATATATCTAGGTAATAATGGTCTTCAGTCTGTTTGCTAGGACTGAAGCATACATTTTTGCATCTTGATTAGATTTTTAAAACATCTTTCCTGTTCCTTGAAAGCTAGGTGACCTTCATGCTATGCACTTTAAACAAATATCCGCAAGTCCTCTTGGTGCTGCCAAAAGTGGTCAAAGGTTAACAAGAAACACTACAGATCTTATTAAGCTGAACCAACGCTAATTAATAAAGACACTACTGCTAAGTTGATTTTTTTAAAAGCACTATATGTTCTGAGAATGCTGGTTAATGAGAGAATAGTTACAATTGATTAGCTGTAGTTTGCAAAGCAACTACAGATTTATTAATACATGTTCCAACAGTAATCTTCAATAAATATACACTGTAGATCAGTTACATTGCAGCTGAACTGTTCTTAGAAACCAGGCTTTGGAGATGTCATAATAGGATATAACAAGGTATACTTTAATATGGCTATTCACTATTCCTGGCAGCCAAAGTAGATTTCCCATTGTTAATGTCAGAGAGTGGAGAAGACTGTCCTGCACTGATATTGAATACAACATGAACTCAGGTGAATGTTAAAAGATCGTTTTGGCTTCTTTAAAACGTCTCCATGGTAAGAACGGGGTTGCCGAGAGAGGGGGCAAGTGGGACAATTTGCCCCAGACCCCAGGCCCCTTAGGGGCCCTGCGAGCCGCTCCGGATTTTCAGCGGCACTTCGGCGGCAGGCCCTTCTCTAGCTCCGGGTCTTCAGTGGTGGGTCCTTCAGTGCAGCGGAAGACTCGAAGCGAGTGAAGGACCCACCACTGAGGTGCTGCCGAAGCCTCAGAGCGCCGCCTGGTGAGTACAAGCACCGCAAGCAGGTGGAAAAAAAAAGCCGCAATTGGCGGCACTTAGGCTGCTCTACTGCCGCCACTTCATTCTTCAGCTGTATTCAGCGGTGGGTCCTTCCCTCCAAGAGGGACCCGCCGCTGAATTGCCGCCAAAGACCCGGCCCAGCCCCAGGCCCCCTAAATCCTCTGGGAGACCCTGGATAAGAATATAGACTTCTTTTCTACCCTTGTAAGTAAAACCTTTAAGATGAACTAATACAGTCTTTGATTTATTTTCAGTTTTCTACATCATATGTTTAAATAAAAGTATTTGAAAGGACATTGTTGAGCCAGGAGGTAAAAATATTGAGAGCACTAATGTCCCTTAGGTGGTAAAATCCCACTGAAAGCCACCTAGAGGCTTCTGAAAATCTTACCTGTAGTCTACTGAAAAGGTCTACCTTGAAAAATGTATATTGTAAAGTTGCATGGGTGGGCTTTTCAAAGCACTCAGAGCATGCCTGACTCTTCACCTACTGAAGTCAGTATTAAAAATATTAATTTCAGTGGGAGCAGGGTTAGGCCAATGCTGCGTGTTTTTGGAAATCTCACCATGTAGATACTTTGTGTGCCACATTAAAAGCTATTTTAAAAATTCATTGTTCCCACTTAGAATAAATATAAAAGAAAAGATGGCTTTTGTCTCAAGCTTGTGCTTAAACGAAGTTGTAGCTTACACTATGGAACTGTTGCTCCTTTCTTGCTAGTGTAACATTGGAGTAACTCAGGCCTACAGCTAAAACTTAGGTTGACCAAGCTACATCGTTGAGGACTGTGTAAAATTTCCCACCCTGTGTGACACTGTTAAGTTGACCTAATCTCGACACTGTAGCTAGGTCAATGGAAGAATCCTTCTTCCACTTTCCTGGATCTAGGCAAAGCCACTCAAATTAAGGGAAAAATTAATCTGTGATCAGTTAGGCTCTCTGGATGCGGCAGTTTTAGTTCATTTAGTGTTTTAAACAATTCAGGGGCCAATTTCTTTTAAAAATTACTGTAGTGCAATCCTTGTAACCAGGAAATTGTATCCAAAAGCAGAATTGGGCCCTAGAAGTATATCTTTTAGGATCTGGAAGAGAAGGAGGATATGCATTTCCTGATTGTCTGAACATGAGGAAAAAATGGCAGGCAGGAAATGGAAAGTTCATGAGACTTCGACAAAACACCAGGGAAATTTATTGTGCTGCATTTCTAATGTAAGCCTGTATGTTTTATTATTTTACCTTTGCATATGTGGGACTGATTTAAAATGTTGCAGCCTTTATTTTCAGCCATTTTGTGGCATGTAGATCAAAAGAGGTGTGGGGAGGGAGCTGGTGTTGATGGTAGGGTGACCAGACAGCAAATGTGAAAAATCAGGGCGGGAGTGGGGGGTAACAGGAGCCTATATAAGAAAAAGACCCAAAAATCAGAACTGTCCCTATAAAATTGGGACATCTGGTGAGCAGGGTGTACTGCTGAGTTGCACGGTACTTAGATTTGGAAGTTGGAAGATGGTGCTTTGAGGCCTAGAGAAGGCAAATCCACAGCACCTCAAAGTCTGGGAATGGTGGGAATAATAAGCCCATCTGCGCTAGGTGGATGGAGGGAAAGGAAGGGAAGGGGCAGAGAGAGTGACCACAGCAACAAGGAAGGAGAGATTAGGCAGCAAGATACTCGTACCGCTTCCTGCCCTTGCCTCCAAGTGAGTTGTAGCGTTCCTGGGGTTTTGAAGCTCTGAGCTGGTGTGTGGCCCTTTATGACACAACATGCATTTGGGTCATAATCTTCCAACTGCTAAAAACTTCTACTCTAGCTAGAGGATGTGAAAGCTTTTTCTTACAATAAAGATCCCAATTCAGGTTCTATCTGGTCACTCCAACAGATACAGCACAATAGAGGAAATCAGTGTTTAAAGGCTCTTTTCTCCTGAGTTTGCAGAAAATCCATCCCTGCTTGGCCTAACCATTTGACACACTAATAGCTTCAAACAGAATATGGGTCAATTTTACCACTGCTGCCTTTTCACAAAAAGGCATTTTGAAAGCCTTTATGACAAGATGATCAGAGAGAAAAATTTCTTTCAGGAGCAATTACCCTATTCTATGTTGGGATTTGTTCCATTTAACTTTCAGCATGAACTGTGATGTGTGTTGAAGCAGGACTGGTATTTGGACAGTTAGGACACTGGAAAAAGCATCACTAATTGGGTGTCTTAGAAAATATTTTTCTCTCTTGGATGTATATAATTTAGCTTTAAGGAAATAAGCGAGAGTATCACAATAGGTTTCTATTCACTCCACACTATAAATGTTTGAAATTGACAAATATTACATGTGATTAACCTATTTGTCTAACAGAAAGCTAATGTACCTGACTGTTTTAATGACACTCCTTAGTTGAGGTTAAATTAAACAAATAGCTACCCAGGTGTGTGTTTACTGGGCACTCTATGAGCTGGGTTCCATCATCCTTAGGCACAATGAGGCATACCTTATTCTTTCAGTATTTCCATTGATGATGAAGTCCTATCTTTTTACACTATAATTTTGGAGATAGGGAGTGCCTTCCTGCATGTCTGTCCCATGATTGGGTCTAAACAGTAAAGGAGATTTTTTTCAAAACTTGGAGGTCTGTGGTTCACCCACAAAAATGTATATGCACAGCCACACAGCCGGTTGCATGCACAAACAAGCTAATTGCATATGTTGCACAAGCACACAGTTGATTGAGAGTGCATATACGGACAGTATATAAATGTATCTTTTCACATTCAAGTACTTTCCATATGCTTATGCAAACTTGTTACTTATGTCATTGGCATTTTTTATAACTGAAACATATGACCAGAATTTTGAATATTTCTCCCTAAATTTTATCTTATTTGAGCTGTAGTGCAACATTTTGGGCCTAAAGGACAATAAATGAAGATGGCAGTGCTGGTGGGGGGAGTTAGGTCTGTCAGTTAACCAAATAGCAGTAAGATACAATGGTTCTGTCTTCCCTAAGCACAGCAAATGATCATTATGAAACTGAGCATAGAAGTGTCTATCTTCACACACATCAGCTGGACTCCTGCCATTGTCTCTTTTCCTTTAAATATACTGTTGTTTATAACAGATACACAGGATGAGGATGAGACATCATAACACTATTAGCCCTTGTCTACACTAGGGGAGGGGATCAATTTAAGTTACGCAACTTCAGCTACATGAATACCATAGCTGAAGTCAACATACTTAGATCAACTTTCCGTGGTGTCTTCACTGCAGTGAGTCGACTGCTGCTGCTCCCCCGTTGACTCTGCCTGCGCCCTTGGTGGTGGTGGAGTACAGGAGTTGATGGGAGAGTGCCTGGGGGTTGATTTATTGTGTCTAGTCTAGACACGATAAATCGATCCCCACTGGATCGATTGCTGCCCGCCGATCCGGCCTGTACTGAAGATGTACCCTTACTTACATTTTGATAAACAAAGACCTCTTCCTCTTTTACTGTGTTGTCATAGCCAGGTTGGTCCCAGGATATTAGAGAGACAAGATGGGTGGAGTAATATCTTTTAATGGACAACTTCTACTGGTAAGAGACAAACTTTTGAGCTTAAGTTACAAAGAAGAAGAGCTCTGTATAAGCTCAAAAGTTTCTTTCTCTCACCAACAGAAGTTGGTCCATTAAAAGATATTACCCTACCCACCTGTATCTCTTCCTCCTGGCATTTTTGTGCATTAGGTTAACTTACAACGAACCAGAGATTTTGTTTGCAGGCAAGGGCACTGATATGAAATCAGTAGAAAAGAAGCAGTGTTTTTATTTAATATTTATTGTTAGGAAAACAGCTATCAAGTCAAGTTTGCTTTCTTGAAGGTCCTGGGCTATATTGTGGCATGAGAAGCAGAAATAAATAAATAGAAATTATATGAATCAGTCTTTATTCCTGACAGCAAAGAGGAGAAAATAAATTGCAGCTCATCTTTCCATATAATTTCGTATTGATTTACAAAACACAGTGGACCTAGATGAGTGGGGCTTACAGGTTAGTACAACCTGCAGCTGCATATTAGCTTTTTGAAGCTTTCCAAGTTCCTCAAGGAAAAATGTGTAACTTTCATATATATGTCCTGATTCCACTCCACTGTACAGATCACCATGTATTGTATTTTAATCTTGCTTGTGCATATGCAGTGGCTAATTTTCCAAGTGGATTTGCAATATTACTGTAAAATATGGTCAGAGGCAAAGTAGTCAATAAGGACATCATCTGGAGCAGTCTTGCCCATGGTCCAGGAGTGGGAAAGGGGGAATCAAAACTTAGATGCCTTAAAAATGCCATCACAGAGAGGCATCACAGTTTCATCACATGCTAGCAATTTTGCACACAAAAGTGTCAAAACTTAAAAACATTTTTGTCATTTTATTTGTCCAACAAATTTAGTAATGGAGATAAAAGATATCAAATGCATTTTGCTGCTGCAGTTCATTCTTCAGCACTGTTAAAAGAATACGCTAACCAGAACATAACTTTGTATTTGAAAACTTAATTTTTACAGCCGTTGTAAAACTTTTGCTCATTGTACAAAAGAAAATAAGCTTCTGATTTAATTATTTACTATTAGCATTTGCATCACACCCATCACCATATTATTTATATAACAGTACAGTCTACAGGCCATAATGGAAGTCAAAGCCCATTGTGCTAGGAACTGTACCATCATAGTAAATGATATGCTGCCCCAAAGACCCTACATATTTTCTTTAGTTACTGAGTAAAATCAGATTATGGAAGTGATCAGGAGGAAGAAACAGATTTAGTTCAAGGGTCAACAGGTGAAGTTTTCTCTACAGTTATGTAGAACTACGGAAAACAGAAGCAAATGATTTGGATCTCTTTGAGAAGACTTTAAAATACTGGGGCAGAGATGGGCATTTGTGGAGGCACAAAGAGGTAAAATGAGTTGCTCAAGGGCACATAGCTAGTCACTAGGGAGTCCAGGAACATAAACCAAGGATGAAATCCCAGCCTCACTGAAGTCAATAGGAGTTTTGTCATTGACTTCAGTGGAGCCAGATTTTCATACCAGGTCCCCTGAATCCCAGTAGTCAATCTACTAGATCTCACTGCTTTACTGGTGAGAAGGTGTGTGTTTTCTTTTAAGCACTTAAAGAAAAGCTTGCCCATTAAAACAAAACATAGAAAGGTACTAACTGCAGTGAAAAGCATAACATTCTAGTTCATTTTGAAAATAGGGTGCTTTGTAGGTTATGGCATATACAACTCCAACCGGCATATACAGCTAGGATAGGACTTTAGGTGCAATCCCTAGAGAGGATAAAAGCCACATGGTCCAGAAATGTAGGTGCTAATATACCATGAGAAAGGCCATGCTTGCACTACCCAGTGCACTAAGAAACAGGACACACCAGAAGTCGCTGAAGACAGTTATTATGGCAAACAGAATCCCAAATATTTCAACATGGTCTTTTTAAAATGAGTCACAAGACCCAGACCTGCTCCCATTGAAGTCAATGGCTCCCTATCAAATTCAGCTGGAGCAGGAGCAGGCATATACAGTAACTCCCCACTTAACATCCTCTCGCTTAACATTGTTTTGATCTTAGTTCCCTGCTCAACTAAAGAACATGCTCCATTTAAAGTTGTGCAATGCTTTTCTATAATGTCGTTTGGCTGCCTGCTCTGTCCACAGCAGGCAGCCCCCTAATCAGTTCCCCTATGCCCCTGCCAGTACCTCCCACCCACTGGCAGACCCCAGAGATCAGCGCCTTCCCCACCTCCCCCTGCCTCCTGCACGCAGCAATCGGCTGGCTTGCGTATTCAGGAGGGACGGGGGGAGGAGCGAGGACTCAGCGCACCTCCCCCCTTCCCTCCTCTGCCTCGAGCCCATGGCAATCAGCTGGCTTGCGGTGTTCAGGAGGCAGGGGAGGGAGGGGGAGCCTGCACGCCGTGTCCTCCCCCCTCCCTCCTGAACGCTGCAAGCCAGCTGATTGCCACGGGCAGGAGGCAGTGGAAGGAGTGAGGAGGAGCGAGAATGCAGCGTGTGGAGTAAAGGGGGAGGATGGGGAGAAGAAGAGGCGGGTTAAGGGTGGGGGCTTCAGGGAAGGGATGGCGTGGGCGGGCCAAGGGTTGAGCCTCCCACCCCTGGTGCTTGTAGAGTAGAGGAGGCTGCTGCTGCTGCTGCTGCTGCGCAACCTGCTTCTCCTAGCCTATAGCAACTTCAGCCTCCTTGCCTATCTCATTGTCTCCAGTGCCTATGTGGGGTAAGGCCGGGGCACCTCCCAACTATAATACTGTACTGTATGGCAAAAAAAAATTTCCCTGGAACCTAACACCCCCATTTACATTCATTCATATGGGGAAATTAGAGTCGCTTAACATCATTTCACTTAAAGTCGCATTTTTCGGGAACATAACTACAACGTTAAGTGAGGAGTTACTGTACTGAATAGAGAACGTACCTCTTAGCCTATCAGGTCTGCCCACGTATTTGGACCAAATTTTGTTCTCATTTGCACTGCTACAATCTGAAAGATTTTGCAGACATGAGAACTCTGGAAGGCCATATTTGCACTCCAAGCACAGAGCAGCTGTAGCAAGAATGGCTCCTCTTTACTTCCTATGAAGAACAGCTGAAGCAAAGGCAATAGCTGGGAAATCTGGGCTTCTCCAAGCATGGTGGTGACAATGAGGACCAAATAAAGCACTGTGAAGAACATACTATAATATAGCTAAATAAATAGAAATTGTCCAAAGAAAGCACAATACAAGTGAGTACCGAAGTGGGTTTCAAAAACCTGCATTTGCACACGACCGGGTAACTGTGCACAAAATGGACACCCAGTTACTCAGCTGGAATGCACACATGCCTAATTATGCATTTTTTGCATGTTACTCCTGGTGGAATTATGTGCCACTGCTCATGCACAGAATTTATGTTTCCCGTAGATTTCTTTGCTTCCCTGCAGAAACATGACTTTCTGACAGGGAAGCAAAGGGAAAATACAAGAGCGGTCACATGATCTTTCCCAGTAGTATGTTTTGGGAGCCTAGGGAAGCCTTCAGAGAGGTAAATCACTGTGGGGCAGGAGGCAAGGCTGGGGAAGACCTGGCTGGTGAGTCCTACCCGGCGCTAGGCTCAGTTGCTAGTCCTCGCTGGGTTAGGGAAGATGGGACTTCCTCTTCCCCTGCACAGCACACAGGGCTGGGTCAGACCCGCCTCCAGAGTTCTTCCCAGCTGCAAGAAGCTCTGCAAAGTCTCACCCCTCCCCACTCCTACTTCCTGCACCCATTGTTCCTCAGTTGCAGGGGGAGAGATCCATGTTCAGGGGAGCTGCTCCCCCATCCGCCCAACCCCCATGCATCCAGACCCTCTCATACCCAAACCCTCCCGCCAAGCCTCATCCTGCACACTCAAAACCTCCCTGCTGAGCCCCACCCCCCTGCAACTGGACCACTCTGACAAGCCATCTGCACCCAGATCCCCACGCCACTGAGCCCCAGTTTCCCAGTATCTGGACCCCCATCAAGCCCCTCACACCTACACCCCCCACTGAGCTCTTTCCCACCCACAACCAGACCCCCCCACTGTGCCCCAGCCACTTTCACCTGGACCCCCCCAGAGTCCCATTACTGTTGCACCCAGAACCCCCCAACAAGCCCCTGTGCATCCAGATCGCCCCATGCCCAGATCCCCCACTGAGCCACCTGCATCCAGATTGCCCCACACAAACCCCTCAACCCACACCTGGATGCTTCCACACTAAGCCCTTCCATACTTGGATCCTGCCTTTCTGAGCCTGCTTGCCCACACCGGGTGCACCTGGCATAGATGGGCAAGGCCCTGGGGTGTTTCTGGGGCAGGCCCAGTCCTTGAGCTGTGTCAGGGTTGGGTGTAGCCTCACTGCTGAGTCCATGTCCCCAGAGGGGAGCTGCACAGTGATTTCCCATCTCTGTGCAGCCAGTGGCCTGTGCTCCCCAATGCCATGCTGTAGCCTCCACATTTATTTGACAAATAACATTTGCAGAATTTTAAAACATTGTGTGCAGAATTTTTATTTTTTTGGCACAGAATTTTTAATTATTTCATGCAGAATGCCCTTGGGAGTAGCATGTGCACCTATTTCTTTTCCTGTGAAAATGCAGTCCAGAAATGTACTTAATAATACTTTGTGTTAATATAATGCTTTTCATCCAAAGCTCTCAAAGTGCTTTAAAAATGTGGAGGAGTCATATTATCTCTAATTTATAAATGAGGAAACTGAGGCGCAGAGATGTTAAGTTACTTACCCAGGTTACACAGCAAGTCTATAGCAGAGCAGGGAATTGGACACATGTTGGAGTCCTTGTCTGGTGCCCTCTACATTAGACCTTGCTACCTTCTAGGTAGATATTATAGTGATTTCAAGAATTTGCTGATACACCAGTTCTAAATTTCAGCCAAGAGAAGGACAGTCACAACGTGTACCTCCTGTATGAACACAGACATTGGTGTTGCCGCCTATTGGGGAAAAAGCAGAACTGAAAATCACTTGCTAATGTGGAGATTCTCAAAAAAGGCTAATGAAATAAGATAAATGGTTGAGCGTTTTGTTTGTTAGTTTTTATTTGTTGTGTTTTTATCTGGGTTTTAAAAAATGTTTAAACTTAAGGAGCCAATTTTTCCTCTCTGTCACACTAATGTAAACCTAGTGAGCTTGAGTCACCCTCTGTAGTGTAGAGGGATGTAAAATGCATACACACCCATCCACATTCCTGCACCAGTGAGAGCTGCTGAGCCCCAGGAGAGTGCAGCTGGCATCTGCATTGTCATCATTCTCCAGAGATCACACTGGGGAGGGCATTTCTAATTTACAACCAGTGCTCTTTAAGAACCCCACCACTGAGAGTAGCCAATAGAATTTGCTGAATCAGCATATCATTCCCCCTTGCAGCCAGTTCATGCCTCCTCAATAGCCAGTAATGCCAACTTTGGGGGCTTCATTAGCCAGCAGCAGGCCTCCTGCAGATTAGAGTCCTCAGGTACTTTTCACTGCTGTAACCTGCCCACAGTGTGAAGCACAAAGTGGCATAGGACTGTGCTGAACAATACCCTCTGTCTTCAGTTGGGTTGCACCACTGTAACAGAGAAGAATTTGGCCTCCGAAGTTTGCAGATACACCTCTACCTCGATATAACGCGACCCGATATAACACAAATTCAGATATAACCCAGTAAAGCAGTGCTCCGGGGGTTGGGGGAGCTGCACACTCCAGCTGATCAAAACAAGTTCAATATAACACAGTTTCACCTATAATGCAGTAAGATTTTTTGGCTCCCAAGGACAGCGTTATATCAAGGTAGAGGTGTATGTGTTTTGTTTGATTGGACTTTTCTGCTACGCTGTATTTTGGATACATGTGATTTATCTAAAAAAAATTTTTTTTTAAAAAACCTAATTGCCATAGCCTACAAAGCACCAGGAAAAACAGTGAGGGATTGAATAATAACAGGAGTTAAATTAAATTCTAACATAGAATGGATAAGTGCTGGAATTATGCCTAATACTCTTGAGGGATTTTATAGTTTCAATATAAAAGTAGATCCATTTTGGCACAAGGCCTAATACTCTTGAGGGATCTTTGTAAGTTGCCTGGGGCTTTTGTATACGTGTGACTATGTGTTTGCTAGTTTCCTTGGCTGTTAACATTTTCTTTAATTTAAAACAAACAACCAAACAATAAGAAAAAGAACCAGAAGTTCATGCCTGAGATCATTTCTTTTAGACTCCTCAAAAATGACTCCTGGGATTCGCTTGGGTATTGTGTGACAATATACTTGAAAAACTGCACATCAAATACATCTTTTATGCTCAAGGTGTCTCAACAGCATGACCAATGCAAACTAAATTGCATTCTGAAACATCCTCTGCCAAAGGAACCTCTTGCAACAATAATGTACCCAGTACAGCTTAAATGGAAATCAGGGGAAATATACCTCAAATACACTATCTGCAGTATGCCAAGCCCTACCATATATTTTTTCCAGCATCTTTACAATCCATACAAATACTATTGTATAGGTTGTTGTAATTAAGCTTTGTAAGTTTCATGCACTAAATTGTGTTCTTTTGGCAAAAGCCAAATCTGATTGAAGAATTCACCCAGGCCAGGCCTCTTTCTGTTGTCTTCAAATGCATCTCCCAGCCAATTGCCAGAAGTCCCCATTTGTGATCTCCTTGTGATCAAGTCTAGTTTTGTTTTTTTTAACCATGTCAAGTCTGCTGAAGTATGTGGATACAAACTAAGATCAGTATCATTTAATCACTTCACTGCTGCTTAAACATTGTCAATAACCAGGCTTATAAACTGTTGAAAACTGATTAAAGAGAACAACTGGAAAAAAAGTAAGACTGCATTAAGCTTTCCATGTAAGGAGCTCTACAGCATACTGATGAACTTCTTTTTCAGATTGTGCCAACTAACACATAAAAACAACAGTACTAAAGAGCAAAATAACTCTGTAAAAGATTTTGAATGTGGCTCAAGCTGCTTACTGATTAACGCTTTTGCACATAACACTCCTCTCAAACCTGTGCGGTTATTGTTCCTGGTAAAACAAGCCTTTGTTGACAACTAGGGACAAATGATCCTTACTGACCTAGTTCACAGTTCTCACACAGCTTAACAGTTTGAGAGCTGCTCCTTTTTCCACAGCTAGTCCAAAAACCTTGGCATGATTGATAATATTTTTTTTTTTTACAGTCAGGAAGAGTCTTAGGGCTTGTCTGCATGAACAAGTAGTCTGCAGTAAACTGGGGTGTAAATCTACCCCACAACAGCCTGCCACAGTCTAGCTGTTTATGTGCACTTTGCTGACACATATTATCAGTTCGCTAGAGTGTTATGAGCTGGTCACAGACTGACAATATCCTGGATAAACCTGATGGAATTAAGTTAAACCTTATTGAATTAGATGTAATAACTTCAGGGTCCATTGTATTAAAAATACAGTTGTTTATATAGTATTTTGAGATTGTATGTAACTTTGACTGCTAATGTAATTCCTTTGGCTATCAGCTATGAACTTGTGACCTTAGAAGAGACCCCTTTGGTGGGGTTTGAATGACTAATCTCCTGCCAGAGCCCATGTTAAAGTTGGGATGATCTCCGGTAAACTTATTAAGCATGTGTGTACATGCTTTCATTGTTTTTAATATGTTGTCTCTGTACTGCTTGTATAGGAAATGCCATGTGATGACTTATAACTATTAGTTATCACTCTGTTATTAATCTCTGAAAAGCAAGCAAGCAAGTCTGTTTAGGAAGCCTGTCTTTTGTTGGGAATAACACAGTAAAGGCAGGGAACCATTCAACCTGGAGATAACCCAGTCAGAGGAGAAAGAGGGTCTGCACACAAGAAAGGCAACAGCTAGCGAGCCAAAAGCCTGAGAGTGGCTGCTCTTGCTGAACCACTGGGGAGAGCCATTAATTATGACAGACTTGATCTAAGTACTCTCATGAACTGTTACCATGCATCAGCAGAGAGAACAAAGACAGTTAGACCACAGAAGGCTAGTATGGGGAAGATTCGCATCTCAGCTTGTCGTGGTCTAATCGTTCAGGGAAACAATCTCTTAATGACCTCATGTATCAAGCATGTCCCACTTTATTGCACATAGTTTTCAGCAAAAGTACAACAGCAATCAAACCCACAAATCCACAAGGAAGAAAGGAGAGCAGCAGAATATGGACCCTGGACTTCAGAAAAGCAGACCTTGACTCCCTCAGGTAACTGATGGGCAGGATCCCCTGGGAGAACAATATAAGAGGGAAAGGAGTCCAGGAGAGCTGGCTGTAGTTTAAAGAATCCTTATTGAGATTGCAGGAACAAACCATCCCGATGTGTAGAAAGAACAGTAAATATGGCAGGCAAACAGCTTGGATTAACAGTGAAATCCTTGCTGATCTTAAACACAAAAAAGAAGCTTACAAGAAGTGGAAGATTGGACAAATGACCAGGGAGGAGTAGAAAAATATTGCTCACATGCAGGAGTGAAATCAGGAAGGCCAAATCACACTTGGAGTTGCAGCTAGCAAGAGATGTTAAGAGTAACAAGAAAGGTTTCTTCAGGTATGTTAGCAACAAGAAGAAAGTCAAGGAAAGTGTTGGCCCCTTTCTGAATGAGGGCAGGCCAACTAGTGCCCAAGGATGTGGAAAAGCTAATGTACTCAATGATTTTTTGCCTCTGTCTTCATGAACAAGATGAGAGCTCTCCAGACTGTTGCAACTGGGTAGCACAGCATGGGGAGGAGGTGACCAGCCCTTCTGTAGAGGAAAGAATGTGTTCAGGACTATTAAATGTAGACAAGTCCATGGGCCGATGCACTGCCCATCATAAGATGCTAGAGAGGCAGGTGGCGCAGATGTTGATGCCAAGCCTGGCCATTATCTTTGTAAAACTCATGGCATCGGGGAGTCCCGGATGACTGGAAAAAGGCTAATGTAGTGCCTATCTCTAAAAAAGAAAGGAGGAGATCCAGAACTACAGGCCAGTCAGCATTACCTCAGTCCTGGAAAAATCATGAGCAGGTCCTCAAGGAATCAATTCTGAAGCACTTAGAGGAGAGGAAAGTATCAGGAACAGTCAGCATGAATTCACCAAGGCAAGTCATGCCTGACTAACCTAACTGCCTTTATGAAGGAGAAAACTGAGTCTGTGGATGAGGGGAAAGCAGTGATCTGTTATTCTTGACTTTAGCAAAGCTTTTGATATGTCTCCCACAGTATTCTTGCTGCAAGTTAAAGTAGTATGGGCTGGATGAATGACTATAGGTGATAGAAACGCTGGCAGATCGTCAGCTCAATGGTATAGTGATCAATAGCTCCATGTCTAGTTGTCTACACCGAGTATCACAGACGACGAGGTGCCCCAAGGCTGCGATCCTGGGTCTGCTGTTTTGTTCAATATCTTCATTATGATCTGGAGGATGGCGTGGATTGCCACTCTCAGATGTTGCAGATGACACTAGACTGAGTGAGGAGTGGTGGATGCGCTGGAGGGTAGGATAGGATACAGAGAGGACCTAACAAATTAGAAGATTGGGCCAAAAAAATCTGACGAGGTTCAGCAAGGACAAGTGCAGAGTCCTGCACTTAGGATGAACAATCCCAGCACTGCTACAGACTAGGACCGAAATGGCTAGTGGCAGCAGTTCTGCAGAAAAAGGACCTAGGGGTCACAGTGGATGAGAAGTGGATATGAGTCAACAGTGTGCCCTTGTTGCCAAGAAGGCTAACGGCATTTTGGGTTGTATATAGTAGGGGCATTGCCAGCAGATGAGGACGGATCATTCGCTTCTATTTGACATTGGTGAGGCCTCATTCTGGAGTACTGCTGTCCAGTTTTTGGCCCCACACCACAAGAAGGATGTGGAAAAATTGATGAGACAACAAAAATGTATTAGGGGGCTTGAGCACCTGACTTATGAGAAGAGCTGAGGGAACTGGGATTGTTTAGTCTGTAAAGAGAAGAATGAGGGCATTTGATAGTAGCTTTCAACTACCTGAAAGGGGTTCCAAAGAGAGATGGATCTAGACTGTTCTCATGGTTACCAATGACAGAACAAGGAGCAATGGTCTCAAGTTGCAGTAGTGGGGAGGTTTAGGTTGGATATAGGAGAAACTTTTTCATTAGTGAGGGTGGTGGGTGAAGCACTGGAATGGGTTACCTAGGGAGATGGGGAATCTCCTTCCTTAGAGGTTTTTAAGATAAGGCTTGACAAAGCCCTGGCTGGAGATATTGGTTGGGACTGGTCCTGCTCTTGAGCAGGGATTGGACCAGCAGACCTCCTCAGGTCCCTTCCAACCTTGATATTCTATGATTCTAACTGTCAGATGTGTCAAGCTTAATGCTTGTTGGAATCACAGGAATTATAGATGGAAGAGGCTTTTGCTGGAGGTTATGGGGCTGTGTAAATTAGAGCACAACCTGTTAAATGTGCACTTTTTTTTTAATGGCTCCAGTTTGGTAGTTTTACTAACAAATGTACCTGGATGATTTTTTTATAATGTATCTCAAATATTTCCAAAGTCACACTCTACAGGTCAGATTCAAGCTTCAGTTACTTCTCTGTACTTCAACTACATTGATTTCTACAGAGTTTTTTTGGTGTGATTGAAGGCCAGATTTGATTCCAAAGCGCTGATTCTCCACTACATTCAGCGTGACGGCCAAAAGAAGTTGGTTGCAACTCCCTGATGCAGACATGCTCAGCACTTGTGCAAGGTATTGCTGCACAGGGCAGCTCAAAATTATGCCACTGGCATAAGATCCCTAGAGGACTGGATCTAGTAGATTAGAACACCATCCTGACACACTCGCTCCCCTTCTTGTCCTGCCCATGCCATGCCCCTTATGCACTCCCTCTTTCCTCTTAAATTGGGCATAGGAGGGGTGGATGATGTAGCAGCAGAGCAGCCACCTCCATCAACCATATGCCAGCAAAGAGTTTCTCTGCTTGGGGAGAATTCTCCATTAGCCATCTTCTGCTGCTTTAAGGCCACTTTGTGCTGGCCTTATTGAATTGGAAAATCCAGCCCTAAATTTGTACTCGGCAAAGTTTTAACCAACATTGTAGGAAAAACTGCAAAGTCATTTGAAGTCATAGACCCTTTCTTTAAATATTCATCATTTTTAGAGAGATTTTTTTTTTGCCATGTGATATTTGAGAGTGCATCAATGCACAAATTCATGACTAAGAAGATTTCTGTCTCACTTTCACATCTTCTCAATAATTTTATTGAGGCATTGTTGAGTTTGAGTACTTGTGGGATTGTAGCTTGGAACATGAAAAGATAAGACTATCCCCTTAAAGATACAGGTCCGTTTACCAGGCCAGAATAGGGATCACATACCACTTCATTCTGACGACTGTAAGCCCAGTGGGACTCCAAGAACAGGAGGTTCCAAGCATGGCATGTATGAAAATTGAACTCCTTCGAGCAGCACTATGTACAGCTAGTTCTTTTACTTGTTTGTCCCACAATGAAGCACTGTTTGTGCCCTAAATGCTGCTTTCAGTGAGCTGTGAGTGACCCTTGGTTTTCAGAGCTACTGAAAGTCTTAGCCATGACTATATCAATCACTTATTAGTAAAAGGCGGATGCTGTTGGAGTTAAAGACAGAGGGCTCGATACTGCGCTTCCATTAAGATAAGGGGAAGTTTTATCATTGTCTTCAGTGGTTCAGGTCCTGGGTTTGCCCAAGTTAACAACAAAAATTAAGTATCTAGTTGAGATTTTCAAAGCTGGCCAGAGATTAATTCCAATGGAAGATGCGTAAACTAAATCCTGTCACTGTTTTGAGTATTAAGACTCTTGTTTCTCATCATCTAACCAAGTTCATTGGGGAGCATTTTCAAAAACACTCAGTGTTGGCCTAACTCTGTTTTTATTAGTCAATGGGAGTTTTTACGATTCAGTGGTATTAGAGATAGCCCTGAAAACTGAACACTTTTGAAAATCCTACCCAGAATTGGTCTTTATGTCACTTTACTATTCAAACTCATTATACTCTAATAAAATTCTCTAACAAAAAATTATAAAAATTGTCAGACCAAAGAAAACCATGACGCTATTCAGAGCAGTAGTGGTATGACCACATTCTTTGTGTTCCTTCTTCTGTGTCTTCTATTTTCTTAGTGTCTTGATGGTGCTTGGGCTGGTGATAAACTATGTGTATATTTCCTTCTAGTTCAAAAACTGTCATTACAATAAAAACACTACAGGCTTTATCCAAAGCCCACTGAAGTTAATGGGCTTTGATTCAGATCCTAATATGCACTTTTAGGTGCTACTATCATACAAACATGCAACAAAGAGGCAGTTCCTACCCTGAAGAGTTTGCAATCTAAGTGTAAGACTACAGACAAAAGGTGGATAAATAAAACAGAGTGGGGGAGCCCAAGGAAACAATGAGTTAACACTGGTCAGCATGACAACAGTGGTCACAGCAAACCAGCTGCCTAACCATAATCGAGATTTTTGGAGGCATCACTGAAAACATCCATAGTTTTAAGGATGGATGTGAAGGAGGATAATGAAGTGTCTTTTTCAGTATTTACCATGAGCTCCTCCCATGCATTAGAGGAAGCATGGGTGGAAGCATGCAGGTGCTTGTAAGAATATTATAAAAACGGGCAGTCAAGGCTGGCATCATTTATGAAATTAAGATGACAGTTAATATCTCAATATTGTGTAAGAGACAATAGGTGTGTTGGGGCTATAGGTCTCAAAAATGCAGACAAGTAGTTTGTGCTTGTTGCAATGGAGAAGGAGCAGCCCGTGGAGGGATGCAAAGAAGGGGGTGAGATGGTCATAGAGATGTTCCAGGAGAATGATCTTTGCAACAGCATTTTGAACATCCACAAACAGTGCCATAGACAAATATGATCCTTTACCAATAGAATAAAGATAGCTCCTTCTCCAAGAAGATTACAGAGTAGATGTAAGAGCATAAATTACATTTCTGATACAGAGGTTTCTAGAGAGGAGTTTACATGCAGGATGTGAAATTAACATACAGCATAAGAGGCAGAACTGAAGCATAAAAACAGTCTTCCTATATAAGTTTTCTACTGAGATCTTACCTTTAAAATCCTACTATGTTATGGCTAGCTGTTGAGGTAATTCCTTCTCAAATAGAGAGCACAATATTCTGTTGCCAATTATTGGCTCATCTTGCAGTATCGTTATATGCTGAGAAGTCACTCTAAAAACGGCATTGTGGGTTTCATGATTATGGTCACACAATGATTTCAAGATCAACTTTATGACGTTTCCAAATGGAAAGGTTTTTTTCTAAGTTCCAGTGTTACAATCTCACCAAAGGATATAAAAGTCACACTTGTTTATTTTTGGTTCTTGCATTATTACCATTCATAAGGAGTCTGCAAGTGTAACTTAGTTAACAATTCTACATCTGATGTACAGGCCAGAACAAAATCCAGGTTATTTTCACATAACTGTTGACTATGTAAATGTAGGGATAAGAGGAGTAAAAATATGGAAAATATTTATTTTTGCAAGAAAAGTAAACAGCAATCAACTGAAAAAGACATAGGGAGCAGATATGTTATGCAATCACATGCCATTTGTACTGAGTCATTTTTCTGAGCATAACTACACTTTAAAGGGATGATGTCAACTTGATTATGTGAAAATGGTACATTTTTAAAATTTTCTTTCCTGAGACATCTCCTTTTAAATAATATATCCTGGAGTTTTGGTAATTATTTATTTTAATTATAAGACTTTTCTACTCCCTGTGATATTTCAAATGGTCTTTTAGGCAGGCCTCAAAGCAATACCAAGCAGGCCCAGGCCCATGTCTCTTCCCTCCTGCCCTAATCCCTTTTCTCTCAGCCCACTCTGCCTGCTGCCTCTTAAGTGTCACTTTCAGCTTTGCTGATGCAGTTACTAGTGAATATCCTTTTGCAGAGCCTGGGTAGATTTAAAAAAAAAATGAAACTGATTGTTCACAAAGTGCTGTTAAATACACAAATCTAACAATAAATTCTATTTCGCTAATATTTTTATGTATTGAAAAATCCCATGATGTCCAATATTTTCTTTATTAGATGCCTTAACACTGTACTTGTAGCCATATTATGCAATCAGTGCCACAAATGAAGTAAGATAATGCTTAACTAAAGTAATAGACACACAATAGTGCCTGTTCAGACTTGCCTTTCTTATCCAGAGAATAAGAAGAAAACTGTATGTTATGGATTCTTACCATACACAAATGCATTACAAAACATTCCTCTTAATAGGACAGAAGGTGAGTACCATTAGGAATAACACTTCCTTTTGAACTTTTGCAACATAATTACAAAATAGAAATGTAGAACTACTAGTATCTCGAGCAAGCATCTTTTAATGTAGACTGTTAGCGTTTTCTTTTCCTGACGTCAGCCCCAATATCTATATATATAACTTTACTAAAAAGCAATTCACATACCAGGTAGCCCAAAACATTCTACTTTTCCTTCCATGCCAAAGAAAATATCCTGACTTTTCAACCCACTTTATCCCTTATTTAAAAGAGCAGGGAAAGTTTAAAAAAAAAAAAAAATACAGTATGCCCAATATGCCTGTTATGAGCAGATGTAGACATGGCATTTTCATTAAAGTCAAGGATCCTGTGGCACCTTATAGACTAACAGACGTTTTGGAGCGTAAGCTTTCGTGGGTGAATACCCACTTCGTCAGATGCAACTGACGAAGTGGGTATTCACCCACGAAAGCTTACGCTCCAAAACATCTGTTAGTCTATAAGATGCCACAGGATCCTCTGCTGCTTTTACAGATCCAGACTAACACGGCAACCTCTCTGATATTAAAGTCAAGAAATCCCTCAAATACTGCAGCCACATACTTAGAATAAAGTTGTGAAAAGCAAGAGACAGCTGAAGCAAACCACTTGGAATAAATAGGATACCTCACCTCCACCCCTCGAATTTTCACTCAGACCAAAACCTTTTCCCGACGTTTGAAAAAGTTTCATTTTTTTCCTTCATTCGATCTGTAATTCTCTGCATTTCCAGGGCTGGAAGGGGTGGTGCCAAAATACCTAAAAATGGTACTATTTCCAGCCTGAATCAGATCCCCCAGTTCCAGCCTTGTTTTGCAGACTCCAGAGCTTCATGGAGTTCAGATAAGTCTCTGAAGTAGCAAATGCCTATCTAAACAGAACAGAACTCCACACCTTGTGAGGTCTGCCTCACTAGTTAGAATGACGCATACAATGATTCCCAATCAGTAAGTCATGGATGAAGGGTGCTCAGTGGCCAGTAGCCCTTCGAAGTATCTAAAGAGCTTTACATACTGTGCAGCACCCTTACTTCAAAAACATCAACAACACTGCTGCTTCCATCAATGAGCAGTTGTTAGTCATTCATAGGAGGCTGTGCTCTTATATCCACTATTGAATTTTTCCTGTAGCACTTGCACAACTTTGCTACAAAAGCAAATAAAATTGCTACCTGGACTTGTTGATCTAAGATGTTGCAGTAGCAAAACAAAGTCAGAAAACATTGATTATATGCTCACTGGCATTTTTGCACAATACAACAATTATGGGCAATCACTAGATATTGCAACTCCTGTGGTAATAATCAAACTGCGAACTACTTAAATTTTTCTCCAATACTGTTAAGCATGAGATAGCAGCAAAGGAAGGATCATAATCAGAAAAATAGTACTAGTAACATTAAAAATCGCTCCTACCTTTAATTGTGCTTGGGGAGAAGGTGTTCCCAAACTCCTGCTGCTTTGGTTTTAAAGACTGTGGTGCTGGCAGCCCTGGAGGCTGTGGGACTTGGAATAAAGGCTTCCCACTTGTAACCACTTGTCTCCTGGGACTTAAAGCAGGGAGGTGGATGGTACTATCAGTGATGTTGCTCTGAGGAGCTACTCCTCCTCCAAAGGGCATCTTCAAGTGGAGGTTGGTAGACAAGTTTCCAATAGCTGGGCTTGGGGTGCTGCTATTTGAAGATGGGCAGGGTGTTCCTGCATGAACTCTGATAGGTGGAATTTGCTGTCCGTTTATCATCCCAGGACCATGGGGAGTACCTGAGGTCCGGTGGCTCATACTGCATGACTTCCCATTCATTGTCAAGTAGTTGCAATGATCAAAATGTGTTATACAAATCCACAGGTATCAATGACATCAGGGCAAGGTCAGTATGTTATCCATAGTGATTAAGCCTGTTAAAAATACATAAATGAAAATATTTTATGCTGTAGTAAATAATATATGATGACAGGACTGTACACAATATTTAACAATATGAAAAAATATTGATTGTGAGCAGCAAAGTATGAGCAATATACAGGCAATCAAAGAGAGAGGACAAAGCTAAATGATGACTCAGAATTATAATAAGAAAGCCTGCCCCTTCAAAAGCAGAAGTTTACAATAAGGTCAACTGTCTTCAGACTAGATAAACTAGCCATGAAAGGGAGTGAATGCTGAGCAAGTCAAGGAAGTCAGACTGGAGTGAAAAGCAGCTGCTGAGTGGAAGTCATAACCAGGATGAGACCACTATCCCATTCTGCCAGCCCTTCACTCTGTTGATTAAAAAGGTGCTGAAAACCAAAACAAGCAATATTCAGACACATATAAGACATGAAATAGATGCCAGCTGACATTCTAAAGGTCAGAAATACAGCAGAACTGATTGCAGAGGGTTTTTTCTCTACTACATAGCACGCGATTCTACTAGGAAAAATTCTGTAAGAGTGCTCTACTGTGCCAAGTTCATAAAAATAATTGCAATTATTGCAAAGATGGATCAAGATGTAAATCTTCTAGATTCAGATTATTTTTAATGTCCTAATAAAGTGTAGGGCCAAATTTTCAAAGGCAGCCTTTTAACTGTGCAAGTTTTTCCCAGAGTATTTTTCCACTTACATTTTTATGAATGTTCACGTGTAAAGACACAATCAGATCTGTGAAGAGAAGCAGCATTTGTGGATTCAAATCAGGTGGTTAAAGATATCACACAAATGGGATAATTTGGGTCCCAGTTCAGCAAAACACTCAAGCACATGCTTAATTTTAACCACCAGATTCAGGTGTTTAAATTTAAGAATATGCTTAAGTGTTCTGCTGACTCAGGACTTAGATACCTAGCCAACCATTTTGCACAACTGCAGTTTGCACACACAAAACTGAGGCTCAAATTACACACATTTATATTCATCCAGACACACAGAACTCTATCTTGCAAAAGACCAAGAACCCTGGCCCCAATCCAGCAAAACACTTAAACACATGAGTAGCCCCACTAAAACCAATGGACACAGGGCCAGATGGTTCATGATTGAAGTCCATAGGACTACGTGACACAGAGGCCGCTTGGCAAAGGGCCCCCTGTTCTTTGCAAACAACTCGTCTCATATCTGACAAACTCACTACATCAAACACATGTCTTGCAGGGTATTTATCCATAAAGTGAAGTATCTACAGAAAACTTATAACTTATGAAGACTCATTACCATTGCAAGATGTACGTACAGGTAATATTTAAGGCAGGACGGGCAAAAACTTTTTGGCCTGAGGGCCACATCAGGTTTCCAAAATTGTATGGAGGGCTGGTTAGGGGAGGCTGTACCCAAACAACCAGGCCTGGGCCGGGCATGCTCCCATCCAATCCCCCCTCCCTCCGCTTCTCACCCTCTGACAGCTCCCCCGGGACTCCTGCCTCATCCACTCCCCCTGCTGCCTATCCTCTGACTGCCTCACCCCTAACTGCCCTCCACTGCCCGATCCAACCCCTCCTCTCATTCCTGAATGTCCTCCCGGAACCTCTGCCCCATCCAACCACCCCTGCTCCCTGTCCCCTGACCGCCCCCGGAATCCCTGCCCCGGACTGTCCTCCCACAGCCCCATCCAACCCCCCTTTTCTTCCTGACTGCCCCCCCCCCAGAACCTCTACCCTCTTTCACCACTCTGTTCCCCGCCCTCTGACTGCCCCCCCCCCATCCACATCCCCACCCCCAGACCACCAACCCAAACTCCCCTATCTTCTATCCAACCCCCCCTACTCCCTGGCCCCTTACCGCGCTGCCTGGAGCACCTATGGCTGGCAGCACTACAGCCATGCCGCCCAGACCACCAGGACAGGCAGCCAAGCTGCCTGGCTGGAGCCAGCCATGCCATGGCACAGCACAGCACAGAGCACCAGGTCAGGCTGCGGCTCTGCAGCTGCACTGTTGCCCAGAGGGTTGCGCCGGTGGTGGGGCAAGCTGAGGCTGCAAGGGAGGTGGAACAGCAGGGGAGGGGCCAGGGGCTAGCCTCTCGGGCCAGGAGCTCAGGGGCTGTGCAGCAGGGTCCCGCTGGCCCGTAGTTTGCCCACCTCTGACTTAAGGAATAATGTAACTATATTGAAAGTATGCTTTATGGTCTTGGAGTAAAAGTTAGTCACCATGAGATAATATTTTTTGGTGATGACCCATTCAGAGGATCTGGGATTTCTCTGAGTAGCCAGTGTCAGGAGCTAGAGATCACAGTGGAACACTTCAAGGGAACTCGGGGACTCAGGCACATTTCTTGTTAACCTGCAAGACAGACACAAGGTGGCATAGGCCACAGAAGAGTGGCTGAGTGGCTAAAAGGCTGGTGATGTCTCGGAGCTAACACTCAGTTACTACTAGCAAGACTCCCACATGCTGGAGGCAGGGATAACAAGGTGACTCTCAGTGCCAGGTACCCAGAGAGCCATCACAGACGACTCTACTCACATGCTTAGAGTTAAGAACTTCAATCCTACAAGGTCTAAGCACTATGGCCCTGTTCTGTCCAAAAAAACTAAGCATACACTTAACTGCTTTGATGATTTGGGACCCCAGTGCTCAGCACCATGAAGATCAAATGTGTGTGTATTTTATATATATAACGTTTAATATATATCAATTAATCACATAAATATATACACACGTGCATACACATATTTCAGTTTGTTATTCGATAACAAAGAGTCTAATCCTATTCCCTTATTTTTTATTTTTTTATATTACAAGAATGTAAATTAGAAAACATATTGGTTAAAAAGCAGTATCATTTATTTTCATGCATGGCTGCAGCATAAATCACATTTTGCAATTCAACCAAGGACAGACAGAGCTGAGTGTTCTTAGATTCCCAAGGTTCATTTTAGTAAGCAGAATGTACTTTGCCCTAACACAGGTGACTGGCTCTTTAGAAAAGAGCTTATAAACAAAAAGCTGTCATGCTGTTGGCAAGGCTGTACACTACAGCAGTATAAATCAGCAGCAAGCCTAAATCATTCTTGTCTATAATTTTTAACTACATTGGAAAAGTGCAAACATAATAAAGAGGAGATTATACATGACAGGTTTATTACTTTTGTTCAGCAACAGTATATTTAGATTGACAGAAGAATATTTCTATACAATATATATACCTAAAGGGCCCTATCAAATCCAGATCAATATATTCCATGTGTTTTTAATACTCTGATTTCCTTGTTATTTTTTCTGTAATACTGTATGCTACAATAAGATGCAATACTTGGATTTGTTTTTGTCATACTTTTATCATATGTTACTGTTTTTCACACTTACAGAAGAAATTTATTATACTTCACTGGATTTCAAGCTAACCATTGTACCAATATAATTAATTAATTTCAATTATACTTAAGTTGATGTTCTTCACTTGATAGGTATGTGTAACTTTTTACTACTGATTGAAATTTATGTGCATGGAAGAAAACACACCCATTAGTCAACAATATTAAAGGGACACAGTCAAAATAAATATATATTTTAAAATATAATAATCTTTGTGACTAAAAATACCATAAATTTTCCAAAATAAGCCAATTTTTAATAATCTAATTTACTTTTCACCATCTCTGCCCCTTTCTCCTTTTTCATACATACACATAATTTATATTTTGAACTGCAGCAAATTTACAGCACCTGCAGAAGTCCCCCATATCCTCTGTGGTGAAGGCAACTACAGATAAGTCATTTAGCTTCTCTGCAATTTCTTCCTTAGTTTCTCCATACTTCTGTTACAGGTACTTACCTGCCTCCCAAGACCGTAGTTTCTGACTGCCTCACAATCTTTAATGTATTTATCCTCACAACATCCCTGTGAGGTAGGAAAGTGCTATTATTCCAATTTGATACATGGGGAATTGACGCACAGAAAGACTGACTAATTTGCCCAAGGTTACAGAGGAAATATCTGGCAGAGCAGGAAACTGAACATGGGTCTCCTGAGTCCCAGGCAAGTACCCTTTCTCCCCTTTACTCCCAGCTAGCTTAGCAGACCCACTGATTCTCTCATAGGTTTCCTGATTTGGATATACTTTGAGAATGTTTTTGTGTCTTTGGCTATTTGCTCTTTAAATGCCCTCTTCACCCTCATTTCCATCCTACACTTTACCTGGCACAGGTTATGCTGCATTCTATTGGCTTCACTAGGGCTGGATTTCTGCTTTCTGCAGAATACCTGTTTGGCTTAAATAATCTCCTGAACTACACCATTTAGCCCTGGTGGGGGTTTTGTTGTTGTTGTTTGTTTTTTCCACCAGCCCATCCTACTTATTTTTTTGGTTAACCGTGTGCATGATTTCTGTGACTGTTTACATATACTTTTGTAGCCTCCATGCCAAACATAAGGATTTTAACTGCTGTAGTTTTTACTGTAGGGTATTTTTAATTCCCTTCCTCATTGGTAAATCCACTGGCCTAAATTAATTTTATTGGGGTCATTATTACATAGTCAGTCAATAAGTGTTATATTTTGGACTAACTCCTGTCTGCCACTTCAGGCTAACTTGGAGGAGGACCCTTACATGCACTCAAATCAGTGTTCCAGGAAGCCACCATTTATTCAGCCGAGAAATTGCTTCTCTAAACCGTGCCCCATTTTGATATTTGACCAATTTACATCTGTAGTTGAAGTTATCCTTCGCTAGTTTTATTACATTTAGTGCTTGTGTACATGGCAAATTAAATCAATGGAGCTATATCAGTCAGCATTCCCACTCTTCATTATTTCAGTTCAAGTCTGTGTGCACACTCTCTTATTTCAGTGTCTTTACATTGATCTTGTTAAACTGAAAAGGAAACAACTTAAGTTATATTGCTATAAAAGCACTGTTATACAAAAATAAGAGTGTTCACACAGAGACTTAAAACCGAAATAACTAAGGATGTAAAGTACAACAGATATTGCTGTTTTGGTTCCATCAACCATATCGATAATGCCTTAATTGCAATTTGATCTCCCTCAACATTATGCATACAGTATCCTTCTTCTGATCAGGAAGCCTCTGATGAAAGGATAAAAAAACTGGGCATGTTTAGTCTTGAAACAAGATAACTGAGGGTGGGACCTGACACCTGTCTTCAAATATTAAAAAGAGAACAGTAATCAATTGTTCTCCATGTCCACTGAAGGGAGGACAAGAAGTAATGGCTTAATCTGCAGCAAGGGAGAATTAGGTTAGATATTAGAAAAAACTTTCTAACTATAAAGGTAGTCAAGCTCTGGAATAGACTTCCAGCCTCACTGGAGGTTTCTAAGGACAGGTTGGGCAAACATCTGTCAGGCATGATCTACATTTACTTGGTCCTGACTCAGTACAGGAGGCTGGACTTGATGACTTCTCAAGGTCCCTTTTAGCCCTACATTTCTATGATTCCATAACTCTGCTATTATTTGTATGTGGCTTCAGATTTATATCCATACACATTCTACTGTATGGTCTTTATCACTTACAAATATTATCTGTCTAGATACTATGGAATCTTTTATAATAGTGCTACTCCTTTCCCTCTACAGTTTAGTTTGCCCATCCGGGTAGATTATAGTCAAATATTATAATATCACACTGATTTTTATCATTTAACAATGTTTCAGTCATGCCTATTACTCACACAGGGACCAGTTCAGCAGAGCCTGTAACTGTGTGCTTAAGACCATCCCTACTCAGCAAAGCACTAAAACATGTGCTTAACTACAAGTCAGTGGGACTTAAGTAGATGCTGAAAGTTAAATGCATGCTTAAATGTTTTGCTGAATAGTAACTGACTGCTGACTTAGACCTATAACCATGCCCTAACATAGTTTAAAAAAAAATCCTTCTAATCATATTAATCATGGAAACTGTAAGTATACTGCATAAAAGAAATAATGGAATACAAAATTAAAACTGAAACATGTAAATACAAATGTATCAAATGGAATATCTTCAATCAACTTAACATTCAGAATTTAGAGAGAGAAAAATATTACCAATAAAATGAAAACTGTCCTGAGATTGTATTAATTTATTAGACAGATTTTGCTTTACTGTAACATCATCAGATACGTGATATAAACATGAGCATTTTATTTTGTCTATAGTTGAAAATAACATTTAAAAATGGGTAAAGTCCATTCCTGGGTCTATTCTTCCTCCCACTGATATCTGCAGAAACATGATTAGGCCCACTATTTTTAAAACTGTATTTTATTTAGCTGACATCATTGTTACTAACAACATGACAACAGTTACTCAAAATGCACGTCTGACTAATGAGTCTACTCTCAGTAAACCACATAGTATGACTTAAATTCAAGCTGCAGAACTGGAAAAACTGAATCAATTCATTCATAAAGAGAAACAAAAGATGAATTCACCAATATCTGTGCCCCTGCTACGGTATGCATACACAGTATAAATACACTGAGGGTAGTCCTCTGGGAAGATAAAACTCATTAACTTCAATAGAAGTAAAGTTAGACCAATGGTGAGTGTCTGAAAATCTTACCTGTACAATTTGATCCTATAATCCCTGTTAAGGAAAAAATTCCCAACAAAGTCAACAGTAGTTTTGTTTGAGTGAGAGGTGCAAGTCTGGGTCCCTATAAGAGAATAGGTCAACAATATTTTATGGGTCTAACTTAAATCATCAAAAATACTGAACATTCAAGGATTCATATTCTTATGCTATTTGACTCACTCTGTTGCAGCTCTTACAGTACTCTAGATAACATTGTTTGGAAGAAACTCAGAAAAAAGACTGATCCTTTCTGAAGTGTCTTCTCTCTGGAGATATTCAGACTTTTAATCTTATGTTATGCATTTTTTTGCATTGCATCTCAACAAACCAGGATAATAAGTATTATTAACCAAAGATTTCTTGACAAAAGTATTAATATACAAAACCACTACATGATGTTGAGTTTATATTGCTCTGCACATAACATTACCTAACATAAAGCCACAAAAGCAAGAAGACTGAAAGTGAAGGCATCTAACAGTCCCAGAGACACACATCTCACATCTCACCTCTGGCACAACCAGCATATACCTCAGATAACACACCACAACCATAAAACTCTGACCTTGTAGAAATGCAGCCTTCCAGCATCCCTTCCCTAAGCTCCTCATCACCACTCACAAACCAGCCTGCCTCCAGACTCTCTCCCTACCATCTTTTCTGCACAGGTTTTAAAAAACACCATGCACTTATGTTTGAGTAAGGGGGTGTTGGAAGGGAACAGAGCTGTCATGATGGCCACTCAAATTGGTTAGCAAAGCTCCCCCTCTGACAAGAACACTGTTCTTCACCCTACAGGTTTCCCTGCTTGCTTCTTGACTGTCCATTTTAGCTTGAAGTTGTCAGCCATAAGAGGTCTTCAGATAATATGGCCTCAATCAGTCTTTCACAGCCATCAGTCAGTCAGAAACCCATACACATTACCCCCACTGAAATGGTGAAAAGTCAGTACCCTCCTTCACATCATGTCCAAGGTCTGATGAGTCATTGGGTAGAATCTTGTACTCACCCTGAGAAGGAGAGGGATTGGAGCCAGTACCTGCTACGTCTGCCTCCAATTTTGGGTTTCTTCCCCTGAACCATCAGAAGCTTCAGAGTCCAAGTGGGCCTTGTGGGCTCCTGCAGTTTCTATGTCACAGATGCTGCTGGGGACAAGATTTAGTCTAGAGTAGGCTCAAACTTAGAAGCTGATTTTCCTTAAAATATGAGGATGTGTGTTGTTAATTGGAGGTCAGGATAAAGCCCTTTCTAGGGTTATCTGGCTCTAGTTCAAGGATCACACAATGGTATTGCTATTAAGTCACTATTAAAGGCTGAAATCCACATTTTTCCTCCTTAAATGGCTGGAACTTACCCATTACAACAAGTGACTTTTAAACCTTGTTAATTCATTTAAGTATTAATTTGAATAAAAATGATTTTAAATCATCCAGAGCAGAATTCTTTCATTCACACTAGTATGAATCTGAAAAAACTCAGAGTCTATCCCCGGAGTAAATTTACACTGATGCACCTAAGCATAAAATCTGGCCTCTTAACTTTCAAACTCCATCTAAATTGATATAATCATTACAAGAAAATAAAATAAAGTACTGAAGAAAGTACACGAACCCACAGAGGGCATTATTCTCTAAAGCTCTTTTCACATTAGAGCACACACTGTGCTAAGTACAGCCATGTTTGAAAACTTATCAAGTCAGTTTTAAGCAGAACTGTGTCTGACACCTAATTCCAAACACTTGTAGTGAGCAGACTGTGGATCTCTGACGTGGAGAGGTCAACAGCCCCAGGCCCAGTCTTGTAAATCCATACTCGTAAAAAGTCTATACTCCCCATTCACAGTCCCATTAGCTTCTCTACACTAGTGCCCCCACCCCAGTCTTCCATTGCCAACCACCAGAGCTAGCTATGGTGAGCTCCAGTGCAGAAAGGACAACAGCAGCTATGTATGTTTTTGCCACCCATGTTACCTACCCTACTCAGAACGGGCTTAGATTACAGGGTGGTAGAATCACAGGCACCATTGGCATCCCCTGGACACTAGATCTCCCATTGTGGTTAATGCAGTGGTGAGAAATATTAAGAAAAATAGCAGTGGAGATGCAGCCTCTCTCACTTTCTCTTTCCAAAGCTTTTAATTAAAAAGTTAACAGTTTCCAACAAACTATCTTAGTGTCTCAGAGGAGAAGGAAAAAAAATATCCAGTTGAAGCCTGGAACAGAAATGACAACTTAGCGAAGTTTAACAAATAGAAATTACCAGTGACACAAAAAGGCCTGAAGATTAAGCTATCACTTTGGTGAGCATTGAAGGGCTCTGTGGCATTTCTTTGATGTGAGTGACACTTGTGGTTGCATTTGGATTACAGGAAGTGCAGGGTTGTTGTTTTGTTTTGTTTTTAAAGGGGAAGATTTCTACCATCTGAAGAGAAACCGCTGTGTAAGGGGCAGAATTTAGCTCTAAGGAGAGCTGGGAGAAGTTTTTCAAGATTCTGACAACATTTTTTCAGGAGAGCATTCACAAAAGCTCCCAAAGAAACCTATCCATCTATTTTAATCAGCTGCAGCCCCCTTCCTTTCCTAGAAGCACTGGGGTGCCCACTGCGGCTGTTCACCCCTTGGCTCTGGTTTGCAGCTGAAATACCAGCACCAACCCTGGCTACAGTGAGACCCTTCCCCAGCTCCCACTCCTCCTTGCTGGAGGGGGACAGGAACCCCCTGGCTCCCATTGCCTCCTGCTTCACCCATTCCACTGTCCCCTGCTGGAGGGGAAGGGCAGTGCCCTCGGCTAATGGCTGGGCACGGGGACTATATCCCAGCTCCCGAGACTGCAACGGGGACGGTACAAGCAGATCTGCAGCCACGCTGCCTCTGGTCAGCTCCCCACCCGCGGCCCCCTAGCAGCAGCGCGGCTACCGAGCGAGCGCACCAGCTACCTGGGCTCAGCCTTGAACGCGCTTCTGAGGCGGACTTAAAGGAGGGAAGGCGCCCTGGTAAACTGACATCACCGCTCAGGTGGATTTCACACCGCTGGGGCCACCACGGGGCTTCTCAACTGGGCTGCGAAAGCCCGTCTCCCGTCCTCTCTGCGGTGCTCTGAATATGGCATTTCAGTACAGCAGAGACTGACGTGTGCGTAGAAAAAATTAGCCGACCCCTGCCAACGGGTATAGTAATTATTAAATGCACCATCTATATGGAGATCCTACAGGTACCGGTCAGCTGCCAAAGGGTAAATATGAGTCACTTGCAGTGTCAGTATCACCCCCGTGCTTTACTCTATTCTGTGCCCGCAAACAAACGCAGGGGAGAGCATCAAACAGTCATTTTCTTTCCAGAGTTCAAAATTTCCTCCTCAAGGTATTAAGTCTCGGCTTAATCATCGACACGATGACAAATCCCCCGGAGTCAGAGAATACTTGTGCCAATTTTCCAGACATTGCTATTTCTCTTTCTGTACAGCAGACTTCTTATAAATGAGTAACTTCGAAGTAACTTCACCACAAGATTTAAAACAAAAACAAACAAACAAACATTGAAGCCTGAGAGAAGACTGCTGCAGACTTATGCTTTCCAAAGGCAGGCTGGGCAGTTTGCAGAAAAACGCTAGATAATGCATAGGACTGGAGCTGAGAACCAGGATAAAATCCCTTACAGTGGGGATGAGACCTGGGAATAATATTTGACACTAGGCACGAATAAAATGTAAACGCATATGTTTGCTGGAGAGCTGACAAAAACAGGGCGTTGAAGGGTCTTACATATAATTGTTGGGTGTGTATACATATCCCAACTCCAGCATTTATATTTACACACGCTCACACACACTCTATAAAACAACGAATATATATTACAACTACACGTAAAATAAACTATAACTAATGAAGACTTAATTGCCTGCATATGCACACCCAGTATTTATGAGACAGCATTCCTCATGTCATTCATTCACCCACTTCTTACTCTTCCCTAAAGTCCCCTTAGGTCTAAAGTTTACACTAGTTACTAGTTGACAAACTACCAAGCCTTTGCTTTGCCTGTAAGATTTCGTGAGCCTCGTCTCTTGTCAATTAACCCTTCGCCTCCTCCCGCAAATAAATCTCACACCCATCTGTGGTCAGATTAAAGTAGCCACTGCCCCTTTCATTTTTACACATTGTCGTTCTACTATACATACAGCCATAGGTACATCAGATTCCTTGTGGGAAGTTGTACTCTGCCCACCTCTCAGCTGATAAGTAAAGCACACTCTACCTTTCCCTCTGAAATACACTTCCCCGTGAAGGAGGAGAGGGGGCAAGTGTGTATACAAAACAGTTTAGACTCCACAGGATTGCTGCTGCTGCCGTGGTGTTTTTGCTATCGTGCGTCTCTTAGCTTGGTTTGATGGTAGGTCAGCTTTTACTTTTCTGTGCGTGCGCCTGTAAGCAAAGTTCCTATGGCAGCATCCACTTACCAGGTAACCAGGTTTTCCACAACAAAGCCCAAGGTGCATATTCCTTCTCCAGGCAGAGCCTGTCTCTCCTCTAAGCAAGAATGACAGCAACTACTTGCAAGGAGAGAGCCGAATAAAGAAAAGCAACTTTGGTTTTCTTCAAACACACTTGAGAGAGGCTATCCACTTGAGCATGAACAGTTTCCATCAGGTCTCGGGAAGACACATACAAAGAGAGGAGTAGGAAAAGTTGCTTTTTCTTTTCGGGGTGGGGGTGGAATTTGGTTTTACAAAACTTGAGGGGCTCGCCTCTCACTGCCAGGTCCCGCAGTCAGTGTCCGTAGGTGAGGAAGATGAAATTGACTTGTTTGATGATGACCTTGCTAGCTCACTGCTGTAATTTTGTTCCTGTGATGGGAGAGGTGCTGTCTGTCCACGCTTGTTTGGGGAAGAAGGAGGTTCGGGCTGCAAGCGCCAGGAATTGGGCGACCCGTGCTCTCCGCTGGTTGTATCAGTGCTGTGTGGACAGGGGGATTGCAGTACAGGGAAGGAGGCGGGGGGTGAATGCTTAAGGGCCGTCAGCCAGCAGCCTCCCGAGTGCCAGAGCCAAGGAGGGGAGGGAGGGGGCAAGGGGGCGGGTAACTCCTGGTCAGCCGGTTGGCTAATTCAAAGACAGAGTGTTTCTCTCCCCCTCAGCACTCACTCTGACTCACACACAGGGGGAGACTGGGAAAGAGAAACTAGGCGACTGACAGGCTGGTGACACTTCCCTGCCTTCCTGGGCATTCTTTATAGTTGTACTTGATTTGGTGTGAATAAGGATAGATCCATTTCCATGTAATCCCCCTGCACTGCTTCCTGGTTCTGGAAACATTGAGAGAGAACATGGAAAGCCCAGTAACCCCACAAAAAGAACCAGACAAATAGGTAGGCTGGTTTCTGACCACCTCTCCCAAAAGAGTTCAGGGTATTTGCCCAGTGTTTTGGTTCAGCCCATTAAAGAACTAGATCCATCTGTAAAATGTGATTCTGGTTCAGATTCTCAATGGACCCAGGGTATTGGATCAAATCTTCTTCATATTATACTGCATATCCACAGCCACACACTGTGCTCAGTTCTCTTCTAGGGTTAGCCAGCGGAACCAGGTGGATGGGTGCTGTGGAGGGCAGAGCAGGCAAGCACAGTTTAGGAAGTGGACAAAGCCATCCTGGAGTGTGGGTGTAGTGTCAGTCGATAGTAGGGCCTGCCTACACCAGGATCAAAGACATACTAACACATCAGCATGAACACCTACTTCTAACACCTGTTAAAAACGCAATTTGCCTTGCCTTCACTAGGTCTTTAAAACCTGTTAGCTAATTTTTTTAAAACACATAATTTTTATCTTAGTATGGGTAGCTCCTTAGAGAAGCATGAAATAAGCTTCTGTGGATCCTGGGCAGTACATCAGAGCAGAAGCCCCAGGATAACAATCATGCATTCTTAGTGATGGGATCTGCTCTAAATATAATCCCAAGAAAGGCTAGCTGTGGTACTGTAGATGCAGCTGCCTCCACAGACAATGGAGATTGTAAATTCTGCACCTACAGGGGTGAATCAAGCCCATTAATGTGCAAAGAACTACAGAGCCCTGTGATAAATTGTATTGGTCAAGTGCTTATGGTCTTCTCCTATGCACTATGCCCACTAAATATATCACTACCAGCACACTGTCCACTACTCCATCTTCACCAAGGCTACTTCTAACATTCCAAACTGCTGAGCAGCTGCCAACACCTCCCTTTAAAAAATAAATCCTGGAGAAATGTTTTCTTTCCCCCCAAAAGATAGAGTTTGCCCCCCAAATTACACTGGCTTGAGGCCTCAGATAGACAATGTACAATCTTGTACCAGAGATAGGTTTAAGCTTTAATATATCACAATGTTTCATAGACAGAAAGAGGAGCATTAAGCTTTTGGAAAGAGGAGATGGCCAGATTTCCAATGGGGGACACAATATTTGCTTGGGGTCCTACAAGTCTTTAAACCATGATTTGAGGACTTCAGTGGCTCAGACATAGGTTCGATAGAGGAATGGGTGGGTGAGATTCTGTGGCCTGCATTGTGCAGGAGGTCAGACTAGATGATTATAATGGTCCCTTCTGACCTTAAAGTCTATAATTAAGTTCCAGAGATATCGGACCTTAGCAGCACGGCATAACTAAGTATGAAAACACTAATTCAGAACTTTTAAAAGAGGGTTGGTTTACTAAAAATGTAAGTTCTAATTTTTATCTCTTAGGGCTGGAGGGGCAATTAGAATAATGGGGGTGAAATCTTTGCTCCATTGAAGTCTCTGGGAGTTTTGCCATTTACTTTAGTGGGACCAGTGTTTCACCAATGGTAACTAAAGGCTTGATCCTACACCCACTGAAGGCAGTGGGAGCACTGCTATTGACATCAGAGGGTGTAGGATTGGGACCTAACACAGCCTGGATTTAAAAACAGAGGTTTTAAGAAAAACAGCATAAGAGTAGCCACTGGAGTCAGTGGATAAAGATCCTGTCACCTGATTGGGAAATTAACTGTTTATAACCCTGATGTGAATAAGACTAGGAAAGTTCAGTCTCTTTTGCCAGCACTCCTAAGCCTCACCCCCCTTTTCACCTTTTAATGGCCATGGAAGAGCCCTATAGTAACTCCCACAGACTGTGCGCCTGCTCGAGGGGAGACTCTCCTGAAAACCAGGAATAGCAACATATAGAAGGCTTGAGTTCCCTATAGGTAGCTCTGCCACTCATTTCCTACGGGGACGGAATGAAGGGGATGTTAAAACACATTAGTATCTGGACAATCTTTCATCTGAAAGAGTTAACTTACCACTGAATCAGTGTCTTATCTCCTTCTGGAGCTTGCCCAGCAGGAAGTCATGCATAGTTTGTACTGGGGAGTGCTCTGCAAGAGTTCTGTGTGCTAGTGCTTGTATGTACTGTGCACTCATCATCTTACACTATCACTGAAGTAATAGCATAGGAACAGGGCCTCAGGAGGAGCAGCTCCATGCTATGCATAAAACACTGAGTTGCCTTCATCCAGCCTTGAGCCTATGGCTTGTGAGACCTAATTAGAGCTAAAGCTCTTTTCCCATTAGTCTGGCCTTATTTTGACTTCTGTATATTAATTTAAAGAAGTCTGCAAATGTACAAGAGGAGGATGTACTTTTCCATACTATTTTCTTAAAGCTTCCTGGGTCCGTGCAAAATTTACTGAAGATCAAGAGTTCCCATAAACTTACATTGTTATCCAGTCTACCTACTGCTAAGTATATGGAAGCCCCAGCAGTGAGTGGATTAGCTCTTAAGTGTAACTGCCATATAGGACATTGGTGGTTTTATGCAAAAAGTATTTGTAAGATATGCTTCACTTCAAAACCATATTGAAACCATGAACAATTCAAGGAGAATTTACAGCTTATACAGAAGAATTTTTTTTGTGGGGGGAACAATAAATATTTTACAGTATCTACTGGGCTGACTATATTTGTATTGATACCATAGGCAAGAATTTTCCATTAAGTTATATTTTTATTGGATCCCATCACTAAGAATTCACGAGGTTTATCCCTGGACTTACATTGGAGCCAGTACAAATTTGTTTATTATAGATTTATACAATGAACTAACTTTTATTAATAAGAAAATTTGCCAGATAAAGACTAAGATAACTTTTAAATTAATGACTCAAACCTACAAAAGCAATGGAACACACACTTTAACCGATAAGGAGTACCATGTCAAACTCCAGTGACAGAGCATTACCTTAAAGAGACGCTGACGAGGCTGTCAGGAACCAAATCTGACCTCCCTAAAAAGCTACTGTCTGTTTTAAAGCGTCTCCATATATGGAAAATAAAGTATCACTCCTTCAAACCAAAGAATCAATGGAGCCTGATTTTTGGATGCTGACATGAATCTATTAGCACTACTCTCAGTGGGTTTTCAAGCACTATGATTTACTACTTGTACTGCAGTAGCATGCAAATGCATCATCAAGGATTGAGGCCTCATTGTGACAGACACTGTATAAACACACAGGAAGAGATGGCCCCTGACCCAAAGACATTACAATCTCAGTTGAAGCAAGATGGAATGTGTCACTATTCCACATCACACCCAAAGACTGGCTTAAATTTCCAATGTATTACACAAGCCATTTAAGTTGGTTGAAAACTAACCAGATTAGACATATTAGCAAATCTACACGTAAACATATCCAGAATGCTTTAACTGCTGAACAGCCAACAATCTAGTCAGTCAGATCCAGTTTAAAGGCAATATTTAGTATATGTGCCGTTGCTGTAGATGTGCATATGGGAGAACCCATGCTATTTGATTCATTTTATTTATTAGGGTATTACACACAACTATTGAGAGCCTGAAATGGCTTAATGTAGTCTTTCAGAAAACTAGCCTCTTGTCTAGCAGACCAGATACATTTTCTCCATAGTAACATTTTTTCTCCCTTATTGAGAACCTGTACCTAATAAGACAGCTTTAATAGAAATAAAAATAGGATCTATGTGAGTATCCGTTAACTCATTTAGTTGCCCCACTAAGACATGGCATCATGGTGTGCGGATGTTGGAAATAAGGTCTCAAAGCTTTAGGGCCAGACCATGCTCTCAAGTTTAGACCTTCAGACTTAGAAAAATCTTTTTGTTAGGTGCCCCATGTTGAAAATTGGTTTGAGCATTGGCCTGCTAAACCCATGGTTGTGAGTTCAATCCTTAAGGGGGCCATTTGGGGATTGGTCCTGATTTGAGCAGGGGGTTGAACTAGATGATCTCCTGAGGTCCCTTCCAACCCTAATAATCTTTGATTCAACAGGGTGCACTGACCCTTTAGACAAGGCTCTAGTCTACAGCTGGTCAAAAGACAGTACCATTTTTCACAAACATTTTAAGAAGGAACATGATGAGGAGGTGAATTATTTTTGTTAATTTCTTTTGTCCAAACTGAAGATTTTATTTTTGACTTCTGTTACCCTGGAAAGGCCAAAGCTTAGTTTAGCCAGAGGGAAACTGGCAAAGGAGAAATGGAGGAAGTGGCTACATCACCAGAGGACCAGGTAAAAGATGTGTGATGGATTGTTTAGAGTTAGCTGGCTTTTCATGCCTGTGTGCTGTTCCTTCAATGTAATCTTACAGGAGTAAGTCTGAACATTCTGCTCTCAAAGCTGGAAAAAAACTTTGCTTATTCTTTCAGATGTTTGTGGCACTTTGACCAAAAACAATCTTGCTAGCTGATTCAAAAGTCTAATTCTTTAATTTATCTCTGATCTTATCTTCTGTTTCAATAGTAATAGTCATGTAACTGATACAATGTACATTAACTAAGGTGAAATGATAAAAGAGACTGAAGTGCACCCTATGTAAAATAAGGAATAGCAGATTCCCAGAATTAAAGTTAAATCCACTCCAAAATGCTGTGGTTGCATTCTCCAGTTTTCAGTGGGAAAGCAAGTCTTGTGTCTCACCACAGGAAACAGACTGAAACACTTGAGAGGAGCATATATGCAAATACATCTTCCTGCCCATTGTTCGTCGCTACAGCAGCTCTCAACCAGAAACTTCTTCCTGTTCCTTGAACGTAGATGTTTAACACCTACGTGTGGCAGGACTGGAGGGAACCAACCCTCTTTATTCAACTTGACCGTGGTCAGTTTTCAGCTAAGAAAACTAGTCTTAGCTTGTAGCTAGTCCTACAAAAGTGTCATGCTTAGATGCGAGTTCTTAGGTCAAGGTCTTGTTCTTCAGCTTGATAAGTGCTAGCCAAAGCCTGTACCTCTGACTCAGTCCTTATGTTAAATCAATTAGAGTTTTCCATGAATAATTACAGAGTAAGGGCTACAGAATTTGGATTCCTAATTTTATTCTCCATCTACCTGGCCAAATTTTACAATCAATACCATCATAAAGAATCTTATTTGCTATGTAACCACCATCATCTCTCTCCCTCCCTCCCTCCTTCCCCCTTATAGTACTACCACTCTATTTCAGAATACCTCTGTAAGATTTCTAAATTTCCTATCACCATCAACAAAGCCAGCTTCTTTTCCCTTCCACTCATGTGCAAGACTAATTTTGAAGTCACCAAAACAACAGAACACACCAGTGGAAGCTAAGACACATGCATTCAGAACTCAACGTGAGAGAAAGATATGTTAGAAAACAAACGAAAAAACCCACACATTTTTATAGACTTTCATACTGAAGCACTTAAAGCACTCAACAAATTATGAGCTTGATTCTGCAGTGTTCTTATTCAGAAAACACTTCTGCTAACACATAGGAATCAGAGCATTAAAATTCAGGCCTATTATCTATTATACACAAACATACAGAGGAATCTTTTCAACAAAATGTAGTTTCCTTTGGGGAAAAAAACACAACAGCCACTTAACAGTATACAGTGACACTATGAGACCTTTTAGGGACAAGAAGTTAAGAATACTGTACCCAACTGAAATTGCAGGGGATTTTTAGATTCATGCAATGAACACCTTAGTTCCTACAAAAGTTTGATCAGATCTCTAATGACCACGGGTGTCAATCATTTCAGTTATAAATCTCATATAAAGACACAGGAATAACAAAATACAGTTGACAGGAGAGCTAATGCAATACTCTTTGGGGGACCAAAAGTTAATTTTTTAATACACAAGCTTTCAGACCTCAGGGTATGAGCATCAAGTGTATTTTCAAATAGGAGAAAGAAGACGGGGACCAAAATTTGGTCTAGACTCAATCTGTGTGTCTAAACATAAGTAGGGTTAGACCTGATCTATACCACAAAGTTTGGTTGACATAAGCTGCCTTGCATTGGCCTAGTTGTGCATGTGTCTATACTTAAAATTTGTCTCTCTACAACATAAGAACCTCACTGTGGTGACGCAATAACACTCCCTGGCCAAACAGCAATGAGCTATGGTTGATGTACTACAATCGATGCAGTCCAAGTGTAGACACTGCGTTATCTATTTTGACCCTAATCATCCATCAACAGCTGTTTCACAATGCCTGACACTGGCCGCTCTGTTTACAATCATGAACTTCACTTCCCAGGGCTCACAGAAACCACAAGCCCATCTGGCCCATCCCTTAAAACCCTATGAATTTTTGAAATGGCTTTTCCTGATTGCCCAGCTTGGCAAGCACATCTAGCAGCTCTCCATTGTTGTGTGCAACTGGCCAGCCAATGATGCCAGCTACATGCTCTAATCGCACTCTGGGCTGGAGTAGACAGGAGATATTTGATCCCTGGGCCTGTGGCGAGAAGAGGCTGTGCAGTAACAGCTATGGATCAGCCACAGAAATATGGACATCTATGCGCAGATTACATGGAAGAAGCAAGAGAGGGGTGTAGCAGGGTGAGCACCCGCTCCGGCCCTGGAGGGGTTGGAAAAGCCCTGCAGAGGGCTGGGGCTGGGCAAGGTAAAAACCCTGGCTGACTGGGGAACAGAGTTAGGCAGGGGAGCATGTGGAACAGTTTATGTACACAAGGATGTGCATTGAATCCTTGAGAGATCTTAATGAAATTTTCATGGAGGTACTCTGCAATCCTCTCCCAAAGGATCCTAGCGATGGCACCCTTATTTCTTCCACTGCAGTAGAACACTTTCTCACACCAGTGCCTGGTAACTTTGGCAGGCACTATTGCCGTGAACAAGCTAGGGGTATAGAGGCCTGGGCACCTTTGGGATGCAAGCAGCAGCTGTGCTCTGTGCCTTTGTTACCCTGAGAAGTGAGATATCAGTAAAATCACCCCTGGCCAGGGAAAATGGTGCCAGTATTCAGTGCCATTACCCTAGATTCAGTTTCAGGTAACTGAGCAATTTCCTCATTTCTCTCATCCCGAGGGGCCATTCTCACCATGATTGGTGCTGTGCACAAGTACTCTGAAGCAGAAGTGTCTTAAGCATGTCTGGTTTAAAACTTTGGAGAGCAAGGGAAGGGAGTTCAGAACCATAACTTTTGCTTTCCCTTGTGACTATTCTGACAATGGTTCCTCTGTGTGTTTTATTTGTAGTTGCAGGCTTGAGGGTTCTCCCTCCACACCCATGGAATGCCTGAGCCTGATAAGGAGGAGAGAGAGGATGAGATGTTCAGCTACAGCCTGCAAGCCAGTGCTGCATCAGACCGTAAGAAGAGGGCCTGGAGGATGAATATTTCAAGCTGCTTGGAGAAGGAAAGAGTGAACAGGAGAAAGGCCCAGGAGTCCCAGCAGGAAAAGAAGAGGGAGATGCACTAGGGGGCTTCTCTGACAGTAAACACAGATGCTGCACATTTTTGTGGACCTATAGGTTCACAAATCATAGGCTTGTCTCCCTTTGCGTTCCATAGAGTGCTGCACTTTAGCACCTCCAAACCCCTGCCCCTACATTCCTCAGGGCACCAGAGGCTGCATCCTTACCCCTACCACTTCGCAGCAGGAGACAGTAAGGACAACCACAGCTTCACATACACTGACCTGAGAGAGCCACAGTTGCTGTGCGTGTAGTCAAAATGAATATGAATGTTCTTTCCTTTTGTTAATAAACTAATGGATCAGAACTTAAGCTTTTAATGTATTTGCTGTTAAATTGCACAGACTTTTCCCACTGGTTTTGTTATTCAATAAAATTCTACACTTTGGAACATAATTCATCTTTATTAGTTCACAATGTATGCTGCAGAATGCCTAGCAGTGCTGAAAGCACCCACTTACTTGTTTTTGTACTGTGTGACAGAACTCATAGGATTAGTGACGAACAGTATAATAATTATAAACATACAGCAAGGACCAGAAAATTAATAGATGCACTGACAGTGTTATATATACAGGCGCACACCAAGCACCATATAATTCCTAACAAGCCCAAAAACTACAAGGCCGGGTACAGCACAGTTCACAATGTATTACTGTGGCTCATTGTCAACACACTCTTTCAAAGCCTCCCACAGGCATATAGCTCTGTGCTGAGCTCTTCTAACACCCTTTGTGTCTGGCTGTTCAAACTTGGCAGGACAACCGCCCCACCCCCAGCCCAGCAGCAACATTCCCCCTTTGCCTCACAGATATTATGCAGGACACAGCAGGCTGCTATAATCATTAGGATATTTTTCTCACAGAGATCTAATCTTATGAGTACACAATGTCATGGTCCCTTCAATCTACCAAAAGGACATTCAACTGTCATCCTGCACCAACTGAGGCTGTAGTTGAATCTTCTCTTGATACTGTCAAAGTGCCCTGTGCACAGCTTCATAAGCCAAGAGAGCAAGGGATAAGGCAGGTCCCCCAGGATCTCTACTGGCATTTCAACATTCTTTCCTAACCAGCGGATTACCACAGGCAAAGTCCCTGCTTGCAGTTTTCTGAACAGTCCTGTGTTCTTAGAGACACAAGTGTCATGCATCTTCCCTGACCAGCCAACACTGATGTCAGCAAAGCATCCCTGTTGGTCCTCCAGCACTTGTATAACCATGGAAAAGTAGCTTTTTCTGTTAGATGCTCTGGGGCAAGGTGGGCTGGTGCCTAGGATACGCATGCCATCTATCATACCAGCACAGTTCGGGAATCCAATTGCTGCAAATCCACCCACTATGTGCACTTTGCTGAAAGTCAGAGTCTTGTGTAGCAGGAGATGAATAATGGCCCTGCAAACTTACATGACAACAGACCCCACAGTGGACTTTCCAACTCCAAAATGATTTCCCATGTGGTGGTAGCAATCCGGTATCACAAGTTTTCACAGTGTGAATGTCACTTATTTAACCACTGCCAGCGTTGCCTTCATCCTAGTGTCCCTGCACTAGGGCTAGGGTGAGCTCAGCACACAGATTCCATGAATGTGGCCTCTCTCATCAAAAAGTTGTGTAGCCACTGCTCATCATACCAAACCTGCATTACGATGTGATACCATCAGTCAGTGGTGGTTTCTCAAGCCCAGAAGTGGTGCTCCACCATCTGCATCTTTTCCATGAACTTCACCAACAACCTTAAATTGTTTTTTGCTATATCCTACACCTATCTGTCCTCCATGAAATTGTCTTCTTCCTCACTGATGTGGTTCTTCTTGCAGCACTGGAAATGCTGGAGTATAGTCAGCCTGTGCTTGCAATGCTCATGACAATAGTGCAGAGCTGTGCATGATTCAAGTTTCTGTCAGAAATGGTGGACAGAAAGGAGGCCATGCAGGTTCATGGGATTTTTAAAAAAAGGCACAAAAGTTATGGGATATGGTTGACTTTATGGTATGGAGAAAGTTGCATGTCAGGAACTTTACACCTTTCTCCCAGTCACCCCTGTTTCTGCCTCACCATGCACTGACAAAACTTCCCAAAAGACAGTGCACTGGATGGTGGTGAGCTGTACACTGGAATATCTACCTATGGTGCACCACACTGTGCAAGCACTCCTGGTGAGTACACACAGAACTGACACAAGGAGCCAAGCATGCACATGCACAAGTGATATACCAAGTGCAATACATTTATGCCAACATAAATTGTGTTGGCTAAAGTTTACGGTGTAAATTGGCTTTAGGCTTTGATCTGAGTTGGCAAAACTTATGGAAAATTTATACTCTGCCATACATGCCTAACTACCATCCAAAGGGTTTGTGTGTTCTTATTTCAATATCAGGAGCTGGCATGAACTCATCCTACCCCTAGTATATGCTGTCTTGACACTACATATAGTAGAATGATTACAACTTTGATAAGCAGCAAGGAAAGTAATTTCCCACAGCCCACACAGAAACATTAGAAGGAAATACTGAGAAAGTGGAACCACCATTTGTTTGTCCTACACTAAGATCTTCTGATATGAATAATGATTTCTTGTGTAAGCCCCAGCAACCTGAGATTGTTTGTCTGATAAGTGCAATACTGAAACTCACTTTTCTTGTTTGTGAGCACCAGCATTTTTCTAATCACCTCTGTGGTATACACATGGTTAGTCTTCTGTTTTCTCTTGTTTCTATACCTTCAGACTTTAACCACACTTTCTGGAGTTCAAATTCTTTTTCATTATCTATTATAAATATATCCGCACACATAGCCCATTCCTGGAAATCAATGGAAGTTTTGCCTGAGGAAGCACTAAGGCCCAGAAAATGCATGTTAAAGGACAAAAAAAATCCTAGAGTGACAGGGGACTTAACACCCTAAACATGCAGTTGTCCAGAAATCTGTGTGAATCTTGGTACACCAGTCAAGGGCAGGATCAATCATGCAGTGGTCCAGTGCCTCTGCCCAGGCAATCACCTTTGCATGGAACACTGCCCCTGCAGGAGTTGTATTCCCACTGGCCAATCACCTTGTGCAAAACCCTCAGCTCCGAAAGGCATGAAGATGTGGTGCTTAGGCACAGATATTGTGTTGGTTCTCTGCCATCTCTGGAAGGAAGCATGTTGATTGATGGGTGGTGGCTGCTCCTCAGCGCTACCAACACCAGCCTCCAGTCCCCAATCTCTAGAGCTCCCATTTGTGGGGGAGGGCAGGAAAGAGAGCAGGGAATAATGCTGCAAACTTGGTATTTCCTTTTCATATTCCACATCCGCTTCAGATGTACCTGATCTGGCTCAATGCAAGGTAGCATTGCGGACAATCAGGTCCAGAGTAAGAAGAGCAAGATGGGCCCATCACTTTCAATAGGCTGATTTCTAGTGTAATAGTTGCTATCTAGTGTAATGGTTAGAAGATAATTTTATGGGCTGATTAGCTGTCATTCTTTTGCATTAACTTATCACGGAATCATAGGGCAGATGCATGCACTATGTAGCCAGCTACAATTTCCAAAACTTCATGTCCTGGGCCATTAAGTGAAAATTAACATTCTTTTAAAAGCTGTAAATAAGAAATTTTTGGGGGGGACTGGCCTTGTTTAACTAAATATCACTCCAACTTGTCCAAACAATATTAGAATCAGATCATAGAAATCTAAAGCACATTGACTGTTCCTTCTAACTTCCTTTAGAAAAGAATCTATCTAGCTTCTGCATTTAGGTGTGCATCACTGTAGTATCTTGACAGCATCTACAAGTTAAAAAAGCCATGCATCCTAAGTGATGCTGTGCGTCTCCATTATTTGATTTCATAGGCAATTTCTAATAGACTAAATGTCTTGTTTTGATGTTTGCGTCTTTTGTTCCTACACAGTTATGTCTATTTCCTAGAAAGGTCCCACTCCTCTTGAAGTTAGTGACAAAACTGATTTCACTGAATACTAGCTCAGGTCCCAGGTTGGAGCTGTTCACACACTAAGTCTATGTTTGCACATATCTGAAGTACGAAAGATGATAAACAGGCATCAAAATCTCATTTTTTTTCTGACATTGCTTTTGGGTCTATATACAAGCATGCACATATTTCTGAACCACGAGAAGTTTATTTAGTGGTGGGTGCAGTGGTTTGGAAGTCTGTATTCCTGCATTTGCTCTTTACCCTCTGATTTTGCCAAGTCACCATTAAAAAAAATCTCTGTACTTCAGTTTACTCATCTGTAGAATGGGCATAATAACGTGAAGCTTAATTCATTCACGTTTATATAAAAAGTTCCCCAATAAATGTAAAATACATTAACAATATGATATGGTACCTATCAATAATTCTTTACATTACTATCTTTATTCCTCTTAAAATAGGGCTCTAAGTAGAGGAACAGTAGAAACAGTTCAGGTTATAAACTCTTGATCAGACACATGATGTGCAGTGTGAATGACTAAAGAATGCAGGGATACAGCTAAATAAGTAATGAACCATATAATGCCACTTTAGCAAGCTCAGGGTTTTGTTTTTTTTTAAATTTAGCACCAGGATACCCTGGACTGCAGATATAAAAAAGTTCAGATACTGTAAAAACAGTAACAGGTCTATCATCAGTGAAAAGTGTCTTCCTGACATAATTAAATATATTTAAAAAGACTATAAAAACTATTTTAATTATAGTTTGTGAATCATGTATCCCCCCTCAAGAAATACTCCATCACAATGTTGCAGGCAATTTCTGTTACAAAAGCTATAGATCAAATCCTCCTGTCTGAATTTAAAACTCCTGAGTTCATGTTGAAAATACAACCCTGATTGGCCCTGGTGGAATACACTTTTTAGGACTTCCAGAAAATGGAATTGAACTAAAACCTGGCTCACTGAGCATGACACATTTCTTTAAGTCATCTTATTCAGTTGAGCTTGCAAACTGACTCGTTTCAATGCATTTCCTTTTGCTACACCAAATTCTGCTCTCTGATATGCACATGCAGTTCATTGACTTCAGTGGGAGTGGGAGTACAAATCTTAAGGGACAATTTGGCCCTATCTATGTCTATGAGTTCTCCCTCCATTGCTAGAAGTGTGTTTTTATCCCTGCTCAATGCATTTCCCCCCATTTAATTTACTCTATTAAAGACAGTTAAAGCCCCTTTTAAAATTTCTAAGCCTATAGTTTGGCTGTAAAAGAAATTCTTAATTAATCCACTATTCATTATAGCTGGAGAAGTTTGCATTTCCGCAAAAACCACTGGCATTCAGAGTTTCAGCTGAGAACTTGCTTGGATGAGTACCACTCTTCACAGTGTTCAGTTACATTAACACTACAGTAGCAAGCCCGTTAAAGGTTACCTTTAGAAAAAGCCTGCTAATGCTCTTGAGCAATAGATTGAAATCCTGCCCTAGAGATTTCATGAGGTCTCCTTGCCCCCAAGTACACCAATAGAGAGGGGAATGACTATTCTAATCTTTTTAATGCTCTCCTACAGTGAAAGATGATTCTTGGGAAGCTGTATCCAAACAAAAACTCATTTGTTGTTGTTGCCAGGATTGTATACAAAAGGGGTGTTTGCTAAAGCACCCCTTTTGTGTGCTAAATCTGTCCACTTATTGTTGCACAATCCGGAGATATGCAATTTATTTTAGAAAAACTAGAGCACAGAGATTCAGATCTTTTATGAATAGGAAATTGAAAAATCTGAATAACTGATAGGTACATGGCATTGTTTCCTTCTGTTAAAGTAATTTACTTAGCAAGGAATAAATGTTGTTGACTTATCAGCACCCAAATACCTTCATGACCCTCGACACAAAGTAACATATTTTCAAGAGAAGCAATATGTCTCAACCTGTAGAGGGGGAAAATGCACGCACACACACAAAAATAGCCCCATCTATCAGACACCCAACTTATAAAATCAAAATTTTATCAGTACAGGATTCTAACTACTCAAGATTAAAAAACAAAACCTTTATGCTTCCTGGAGTTTTTGGACTTCCTAAAAAAAGGTTATTTATTTAGCTGCTGAAAGAATGGAATTGACTTTACTATATAAAATTACATTATTATATAAAACAAAAGGCATGTTTACCCTTGAAAACAAAACAGAAACCGATGCCATAATGTTGTATGTTAAGTAGCAACTGCTAACGTTTACAGTTACTGCTGTTTTGTTTTGTTTTTTTTAATTTCCAGCTCTGTCATTTTACAGCTCAATACATAGCTTTTACAGTGAAACATTTATAAGGCCTGCATAAGTAGTCAAAGTAGTTTGACTTCAGTGAAATAGTCAAATACTTAAAGGTAAGCATGTGCTTAATCATTTTGGAAGTCAGTTGGCTCCTCAGTCAATTTTTGTGGGGTTTTAAAAATAATAAACTACTAACTAGTCATTTAAACTGCATGTTTAAAAATGCCACCTCTGCCTCTGGTTACTATATTGGAGTTATAATTCCTAAGTGCTTTTGCGTTACGTGCCATATTGAGATCAGTAAATGATTTCTTAGGTTCCTATAATTATTCAACTCAAGACAGAGAAACTATTGTAACATCAGCTCCATTTTGAGATTAATCTGCTTCATGCTATATAATGAGAGAGACTGATTAGTTCAAATAACAGCCATAAAAAATCAATGGATTAATTTTCTGCCTGATAGTCAAGCATGACATACACTTTGGATTTACCTTTTGCTGTTACAAAATAGCTTTATGTAAATATCTATGTTAAAAACATCTGTAATAGTTATGCATATACTGAGACATATTTACATAATAAAAATGTAAGTGTCTTGGAATCATTGAAGTATACAGATTGCCAATTGACATAACCTACCTGTTCGTATTGCTGTTACTCTCATCTTCCTTTCTCCATCCCTCCCATCATGTTTGTTACATCCATTTGATGTCTTGACTTAACTGATTGAGACTTCTGGGCACTCCTACAACACAAACAAATCAATAATGATGCTGTTGTGCAAATTAAAATAGAACTACAATAACAACATTTGAAGCCAGGTGATCCTGCTAGCCCAGTGGCAGAGCGCTGCATTAAGGCAGAGAAGACCTGAATTTCATTCCTGACCTGAGTTTCTGGCTTCCTAGAATGGTAGATGCTTAGAGTGCTGTAGCTAGAGCATCTCTAAGCTCTGAGGTGGGAAGTAGTTCATGTCACTAGTAGTAGTTCACAACACTTCTAGACTTGTAAAGAAATGTGTGGATAGGCTACAAAAGGAATCCACCCTAATCTTGCTCCACCAAAGTGAATAGGCTTTGGTCTTGAGAGTGGAGAGTGTAATACAGACTTACAGGTCTAGAAGGGAGATAGAGGACTTCAAGGGGGAAAAATACAACATATTTCTTCCTGCTTTGGACAGACTTTTTGCCCCTCTACTTGCACTACTACATCCAGGCTTCCCCGGAGCTATTTTTAAGGTGTCTTTCACTGACTTCCAAAATGATCCTAGCACTCTTGGATCAAGTCTACTCTCAGGTGTTTGCTATTAGCGTGGGTAGAACTCTTCTTGGCAGGCTGGAATGCACTGTAGAGCTCATTTTGCTCTTTGTCTGAGAAGATGCAAAATACACTCAGCTAATAATCTGGGAGGCTGGAAAAGGACCCTTATATGTAAACCTGTGTAATAAGAAGGATTGCCTGGTACTTAAGGCACTGGAATGGAACTCAGGAATTCTAGATTCAATTCCCAGCTCTGCTACAGACTTCTTATATGTCCTGGGCAAGTCACTTAAATTTGTCAGTTCCCCATCTGTAAAATGGGAACAACATTTCCACTGTCTACCTTATCTATATAGACTGCAAGGCCCAGATTTTTAAAAGGTATTTAGGCATTGCTGTGTTCACTATTGCAACATTTCACTGATTTAAGAGCCTAAGTCTCATTTCAAAAGGGATCTAGGCACTTAGTTGCCAAAATCCCATTGACCAGGACCATGTTTTACTACAGATTTGTCTAGGGTCTAGCACAGTGAGGCCTCAAGTTGCTACTATAATACAAATTTTAAAATAATGTAGGGTGCAGATAGGATCATTAACCATCTCCTCTAGTGCTCTTCAGTACTAAAGGAGGATCATGTCCCCCTCATTTCAAAAGAAAGAGGTTCCTTACATCTCTTATCCCCTGCTGTACTCCAATACAGCAGATAAGCCCTTTCAATATATTTGGAAAATAAATCCATGTATAAAAGTAATCACAGATTCCTGTTAAGGTGGAGCCTGTTTGCTAAAATGCTACCTCATTCTGTCTACCTGAGCACTCAGCCGCTACTAGGTGAAGCCAGGCTGGCTTTTTAATTTTCTTTTAACCATTATGTGCACACTTTTGAACATGATTTAAGTACAATGAAAATTATTTGCCAACCACCTTTGCCAATACATAGAAAGCTATGATGTTGTTTCTATGGAAATTGCAGATCTACCTTAAAATGGAGGAAAATGCAAGGTAAATGCGAGAATTTTATTCTAATTTAGAGATCAGGATTAAACGATAAAATGCATGGTACTAGCATCAGTTTTTCTTTCATAGAAAAACCAAGTTGAAAATCTAACTTTTGTTAATGCCCTCCTCTCTGGTACATTAGGACTTAGTTATGCAGAGTAAAAGTGATTTTCATTTGTCACTCTACAAACATGCATGAGATACAAACATTGCTTAGAGACAGATAAAGAGTCTTCAGCCTTCATTTAAGTATTAACATTGATTCTATTGTGAAACACGTTGCCTCTTCTTCACAAGTGAGTTTGCAGTGACCTCTATAGGATAGACCTAAAATAGATGTACTTGTGTTCCAAGCTAGGATACATGAAATAATAATCATGCTGGACCAGTTTGTGCCCCCACAGATCCACGTACGGTGGAGATCCTCCACACACAGATCTTTCCGTCTCTGTGTGGAAGGAGGAGGAGGATCATCACCAACCTTGGGGTCAAGATGCATCCAGTCACAAGGAACCCACTGAGATGCAATACCTGTGGCTGCATTAAAGTTTCTAAAGAACCCTTCTACTCTGTGAAACCCTTTTTTGGGATGGGTTGCAGGGACAGCAGCAAGTGGAAAAGTCCAGTGGAGCAGAGGTTTCAGTGGAGCACCACTACCAGAGAAGTGCAGGGCAGAAGACCTGATCCTGTAAGCACCTGTGAGGTGCTGAGCATAGGTATAACAGGGGGAGGGGTGGGGAGAGCAGAACTTGGCTGGAATTTCCACAGTCCAGCTTCTGGAGGATGTTCAATTCAATTTACACCCTGGATGAAGAGCAGTGGAACTGAATGGTATCCCCCTGTGCGGCAGGCACTGTTAGTGTAGAGACAAGAAACAGGAGCTAATTTGAGTTCTGCTTCCTTGGGCGGCTTTGGCTGAGCAATAATAGAATAATTCTTCAAATCAGAGATCATGGAGAGGAGCAAAGGTACATGAACACAGATCCCAATCACTATAGATTTCCAGTTCCATTTCTAAACCAGAGAGAGAAAGTCAGCTGCAAATGCACATTCATACCTGGGGATGCCTATCTGACTCTTTTGAACTTTATGCTCATTACTAATCCAGACAAACAATGGTGAATGGTTCCAACAAGAGATTTCACCAAAAACCACGCAGCTGAACCTCATGCTTATGCTGCTGTCTAGAACAAATAAACCATGCATTAACTATTAGGTCCAGATCCATAGAGGAGAAATACTTCATAGGCAGAGGATATCAGCCTTATATTGTGAAAACACCACACTTTAGACACTATTAATTTTGAAACCAAAAGTATCAAAAAGCAATAGAGCTACATGTCTGCCAGTCATACATACATATGCAGCCACTGATTTTGGTTGAAGACAACACTAAGATACAGTAAAAGCTGTATTATGTGGCACTTTACCAGCCAGAAAGCGCTATAAGCTAGCATTTATGATCTTCATTGAATGTCCAGTTTATAGTCCAGTTGGCACAGGTCTGGCCGGCTCCCTTCCTGCCTCCACGTGGCTCCCCGCAAGCGCGGATATGTCCCTGCTGCTCCTAGGCAGAGGCGCAGCTAGGTGGCTTTGCTCACTGCCCCTGCCCTGAGCGTTGGCTCCACAGCTCCCATTGGCTGGGAACTGCAGCCAATGAGAGCTGTGGGGGCAGCGTCTGCAGGCAGAGGCAGCTCACACAGGTGCCTAGCCACGCCTCCGCCTAGGAGCAGCAGGGACATGTCACTGCTTGCGGGGAGCCACCTGAGATGACTGGCACCCGGATCCAGCAACCCACACCCTGTCCCATGCCCCAACTCCCTCCCACACCCAAACTCCCTCCCTCTTAGTTAATCAGAATTTTTTACTTATCAGCACCCCCCAACATGCCAAATAACAAAGCTTTTACTGTATACTGAACTGAGAAGTGCACATCAATCTTGAATCTGACTGCCAGTATTTACCCTGAAAGATAGTCTCAGTGTTGAAAACTCAGTGTTCAGTACTTTTCATGTTCAGTTCACTTGAATGTTAGACAGTACTTAATGTGTGCCACGGCTGAGCCCTGGCACCTCCAGGCTTGGCAGTTCATAGCCCCAGCACCTCTGGGCTTGCTGCATCAGTTATGAATGTAAAAAAATTTCTTGAGCCCCAGCACCTAATTGCTTGATTCCAAGCACCTCTGTCATTACAAATTAAACACTGATGTTAGATAGCAATAATAGTACGGGGAAGTAATAACAGTGGTGGGGCAATAGATCTCAATTTATAGATGAGGAAACAGACACAGGAAGGTTAGTTACAGTGCTTAATTTATGTCAGGCCTTGCCAGGGCTGAGCACTGGCACCTCTGGACTTGCCACTTCAGTTATGAAAGTAAAAAAATTGCTTGAGCCCAGCACCTCTTTCATTACTAATTAAGCACCGGTTAGTTACTTGTCAGAGGACTAAGAGAAGATTAGCACCAGGGCACAGAAACGATAATTCATTCTCTTCTATACTTATTCCTTTAGTTTATCTGCATATAGAAATCCTATTGTTTTTTTAAGTCATTGATTTCAAAGGACTGTATTTACAAACATCCTTGAATTTTACTAATACAAGACTGCACTGGAAGTCAGGACTAGAACCCTGAACTTCAGGCTGCTAGCTTTGTGCTTGATCAAACAGTAGTATCGATGCATCATCTTATTGTGATTTAATTAGTACAAAAGGGAATGAAAGCTGCTAGGTTTTTTCCCTACTTCACCTTCGAACGTGCTGCAAGTAAGAGTACTTTACAATCAGGTTCTGAGTTCACTTCTATTAGAAGGCATTCTTCTTAGCATATGCATAATGTGCCTCATGTGGCACATGACCAGAATTCATCACTGGATTTGGTCCACTGGTTGTATCATTAGCTTCTCCAGCTTGGGACAAATACTGATGAGGAGTACAATGCGAATGCTTATTCATGCCCTCCATTAGAATGCAGTTAATATGTAGGGATAATGGCTAGGGCCAGCCCACAACATTTTTGCACCTGAGGCGGGGAGCTCAAATGACGCCTCCATACCCCCTTGCTTGGGCCAAAACTTTGAAAGGTCTCAATTCTGCCTTCTTCCTGTTCTACTCCTCTCATGTACTGCTCTGCTACCTACCTCAGTAAAGGAAAACTAACAATTTAAAATGCCTTGTTCAAAAATTGTAAGTAACACTTAACTTTCAAATACCTGAACAGCAAATGTAACTTTTCTTGTCTGCAAGTAAACACTGGCATTTTTATCTGTTTGAATAATCAAAGTGGTGCTTTCTGTGCCTTCTTGGTTGCAAAGATTTGAACTGCTTCCTGAAGGTCCACAGTCTGGGCCACTCATGCTCTATTGAGAATGACGTGCAGGCTACGAGCCTGCCTGTCGTCATCTGGGATGAGATATTTGTTTTGTAGTTGAACTCATCTGAGAAGCTGTTGTTCGCATCTGGCGAACGTATTAACAGGAAGTTTAGAAAGTTGCACAGAGCAACAAAGCAGTTGGAAAAGAGCTGAGTATCTGTAAGTGTGCAGAAATCGAACCCTTTGGAGGTTGATACCTGAAATGTAGCCTGAAGGGCTTTCAGTTCACACACTAAATCACTCACATCAAGATCGCACGTCATCAGGTGTCAACACTGGTGCTAGTGGCCCTGCATTGCTGGTGTAGGTCTCCTTCAGTTATAGTGAGGAGTTTTGGAATATCATACAAGCCCAAATAGAACTTGCTGGTCTTGAGTGCATGAAATGTTCAACGTATTGCACAAGTCGTAGCAACTGGTGTGAAGAGAATTCGAACTTTGAATTGTTGTTGACCTAATGGGATTATTGGTGGCCTCAAATAAAATGTCTTTCTTTTTCAGTGACTCTTGGATGCTTGGAATGGGTGGGCAAAAGAGCGTCAGTGTGAAATTACCCTGCCAGACTTTGGGCACTCTTCAGAACAGTGGGAAAATCCTCATCTGAAACAGTCAGACTGTACGGTATGACTTTGCTTGTGTCCAGCTGTTCCATTTGCTGCCAGATGACTATCAACAGGTCAACACTCTTGATCGCTTGCTAGAATTATTTCACAGATTTCATGTCCACAAACTAAGCACAGCAGACAATTAAGTTATGCGTATTTTCGGGATTCCAATCCCGCTACTGTTCTCCACGAACAGTTCCTGTCATAGCATGATCTCAAATGCAACATGACATCATCTATTTCACAGTTTGGTGTGTATAGGGCTCATTGCCTTACATCAGACTTTCCCACGTTGTGGCAACTGTTCAGTAGCTCAGTGCAGAACCATGTTCCCTAATCGTTGCCTTCAAATTGCCAGTCGAATGGAGTGATGGCCGAAGAAGAACGACACAATCTTTGCATTACATGAAAAAAATCAACAGCGGCTCGAGAGAGCTGATTCTGCATATGAATCAACTCAAGTTCGATGAAGAACTGCATGAGACAAAAGAAGTTGATGGGTTTAACTCTCGCATCGGGCTGCACCCTATCTTTCCTCTCATGTTGGGCAATATGTAGCACGCACCTCTCATATCAGATATCGCAATTCCCAAATTTTCCAGCTTTTTAAAACATTATTTGTATACCACTCCTCTATGAACAAAACAAATTAATGGACCATATCTTATCTCTAGAACCTGGAAGGCCTTTGAAAGCTCATGATCCAGCCCCGCCTGTCAACTAGCAACCAAGTATGTATTTGCCCTCAGATCCCTAAGTGCCCCTCTTACAGCTGACTCATATCCTGGTTTAGCAGGCTAATGCTCAAACCTACTGAGCAATCCGCCCCCTGTAAGGTACATCAATCAATATATTCTAGAAAATGCTCTCTGACATCACCATGCATGAACATTTTCACTAGGTTCTGTTGTGTTACAAAATGCACCATTAAAAGTCATTGTTCCGTATGCTGAATGTCAGTGGCAGGTGAGTAACAGAGTATTCTGGCTGACCTCTCTGCCCACAATCTCTTTTGACTTTTGTGCCAAGTAACTGTATGAGTCATTTGAGATGGTTTTTCAAGAAGTGTGGTGGGAATTTCTTGGCGGTGATCTTCGTAGATGCTCCTGAGTACAGCATACAAACTCACCATAAACTCCACAATTTTAAGGAAGTTTCCATTCTTGGCACATACAGCTGATTTGAAGTGCCATGCATGCTAGGTTTTGGTACGAAGCATTTACAATGCAATGGAGCCTTTCAAGAACATTTGCCAGTAAAGAGACCTGATGCAATCTCTCTTTGATACTGATCATATCTACAGTGCGCCTTTACCTCAATCTCCATCTCAAGCTCTTTCTACCTATGAAGTCCTTGGTGATTTGACTGCCTCTACTGGCATGCCAATGTTCTAGCCAGATTTTCCAGTCCTTTGTTCCTATAGACCCCAATGTGGCTGGAATATTAACAGAAAGATGCAACAAAAGAACAGTATGCAGCATTCTGGGTTTTTGAGTATATAAGCCATGGCCTCTTCACTTTGTCACCATTGGGGATTTCACACCAGTAATGTGTTGGAGGGAAACTGCTATTTTCATTGTCTTTGGGGAACATGAAGTTTTTCACTTGCTATGGCCCATGCAGTACAAGGAAGTCCCTCAGGCTACTGCTCAATTGGGTCCACAGTCCTGGATCATCTAGACTTAAGGAACTAAACTCAGCAGCAGCTGTTTCTTGCGCCTCCACCACACACTTCTCTGATCTATACTTTTCTTCAGGAATGTGCATGATCACATCCATTTGAGATGGAGATATGGATGCTGCAGTAGCTGGCAGGTCACCTGCACTCTGACTAACTGCAAAATCAGGCATCTCCTCACCACTCACAACCTCAATGGGGCCAGAAGGCTCTCCGTGAACATTTGTGTCTATGTATCTCAGGAGAGCTCCTTCCTGCTTAGATAGAAAAGCTTCCTTTGCTTTCTTTCTTTTTCTGAATGCTACCCCAGAGGGGCATTTTCTTCTTTCACTCATGACTGCTGTTCTGTGCCAGCTATAGTGGCTCTCAGCACTCAATTGAAGGGGACAAATAAGAAGGCTGGTAGCAGGGCCTGAGTGAGGAAAGATATCAGCTTCTTAAGGGCCTAACTGACTCCTACTACTTCAGTTAACTGCCTGTTCTCCTCAAGTGGGTTCAGGGAATTAGCAGGAAACAGGAAGCTCCCTGAAAAGCTGGTGTTAGTCAGTCCAGGCTCCTGGGGATACTAGAGAGGTACATAAGAGGCTCCTTCTCTCTCTCTGCAGCTTCTGCTGCTTTCCATTATTCCCTCTCACCTTTTCTCCTGCCTGCCTGTTATGTCTCTTGTGCCCTCCTTCCTCCAGCACAGCACAGCACCGCATCATCTCTGTGCATCTAGAGCAGAGAGAATACATATGCACCAGCAGCAGACACAATTTTCTACACTCTGGGTCCTAGTGGCACCCCCCCCGGTCCCGCCCGGCACCTGAGGCGGCCACCTCAGTTCACCTCATGGTAAGACCAGCCCTGAAATGGCTCAGCTGTGTGGCTCTATAGCCTGATTTTGAGGCACTGTCTCCTTCAGTTAGACTTTAATGCTTAGAGTGACTGACACCTCACAGCAAGGCTTAACCTTGAGAATACACTGGGGGCACAGCCCCACTCAAATAAATGAAGAAACATTTTTTAATTGACAGCTGATGAAAGGTGCTAGACTGATGACCCAGGATACTGAGGTCCTGTCATTATCATCCACACAGAGCCTACTTGTGCATGTCTTCTTCAGACAGAACACCCATCGAAGTCTGTGTAAGTCAGTAAAGCCACCACAAGCTTTGCCTGAACAGACTGAGTTCAGAACAGATATGCTGTTGCTGCCCATCCTGTACAATTTCCCCAACACTGCTTCACTCATGTGCCTCATCCCCACCCTGGAGAGGTCTCTTCTAAGAGTGAGAGAAATATTCACTTTCATTGTTCACTTTTTCCACTGGCTACTCTAATGATGTTGCCAAGGGCACTAACTGGTGAAAAGCACAGTAGCATATAATGATTTTTACAAGTATTGTGTGTCAGGTCAACCTCAGAGTAAAATAAATTTACTTCACCTTAAATCTAGAAGCACAGTAACCAGGGCCAGATGTAGGGGCACATCACCCAGGCAACTGCTTGGTGTGCTGGTTTTGTTGTTAGCAACAAAAGAGAAAATTGAACGTTTGAAGTAAAATGTTTCAGGTATTCCATATGTGGATTCATTTTTTCACTAACCTCCTAGAATGTTCTAGAGGTTTGTAGAATCTCATGGAACCTTCCAGACTTTCTGAGAACTACATTGTCCTTGAACCTCCTAGAATGTCGTCAGCCATGCCTTCATGGGTATATAAGGGGTGGGGCACTGCAAGTCAATCAGTGAGATTAAGAACAAAGTGAAGTGAGAGCCCAGCTGTGATATTGTGAACCTTGTTATACTGTGTAATTGTGGAAGTGTACTTGTGTTTTAAGACTTGATGAGTGTAAGTAATGACTAATAAAGGACATATTTAATGAGATGTGCTTCAGTTCGCAAGAGCAAAGGGGAGAAAAGCAACCTTTTGAACTAAAGGACGAGGATTAACATTGTGAGGCTGTCATCCACTGTAACACTATTTAATACTGGTCCACCCAATGTTGGTGCACAATTCAATTTCTTGATGTTAGTACATTTCAGTTATTCTTAAAATTAAGACGTCTCTATAAGCTTAGAGGAAACTTTTTTATTTGCTTATATATGGCATGATTAAATACAGATTTACAGATCCTAGCATGCAAATTTATCATCTTACATGACAGGGATAAATCATGCATGCAAATTATGCAAAGTTGTGAAATGGGCTACAAATGCAATAAAAAATAAGGTATTCAAAAGTTTAACAAATGCAGGTGGGGGCCAGAGTGCCAAAGTCACTCCTCAGGGTGCCATTTTGTCTAGGCCTGGTCTTGACAGCAATTAATGCTGATAAGGATCCCTGTAGCATACTTGTTCTAGTACCTACAGTGTATAGCATCCATTTTGGTAAAGAGGCTCCAGTACAGATGCAGATCATCAATGAATAGCTTGTCAGTCACAAAATAGCATGGAAAGGCACTTTTTTTAAAGTGTCCTTAATTAAGGAGTCTCTGTAGAGCTCAGACAAGTTACAAAGCCCCACCTTCAATTAGACTCTTTACAGTGACAAAACAATTAAGGCAAGGAAGTTTTGATAGCAGAAGCCAGTTGATGCTCTGGACTTGAGTATTGACCCCTGGCCAGTCAATAGGGAGTCAGAAAAACTTTACTGTAACATTGCAGTTTTCGTGCTGCCATCCTGCTGAAGGTGCTGCTACTGTCACTTATCAAACTCACTCCAGAAAACTCTGGATTGGTTATATGACCTTTTAGTCTACAGTCTTAGGAGCTAGCAAACATTTTAAATACGTAACAGTCTCCAACAAGAGATGCATTATTTATCTTGTGCTAGTCCAATTTGTATCAGCCTTCCACAACAGATGAACACAATTGTTCTTTTGGGTATCCATTATTTTCTGAACGCTATCTTTTAAGAGTGTTAGCATGAAGCTCATAACAGGTATAATACAAAGCTAGTTAACAATGCAAGATACACTACAATGTACTCTTTGTACTTTGACTTTGCGTTGTACGATCCTGCCATTGCTGGGCCTGAATTTGTAACCCACTTTCCCTCATTTATCCTGTGAATGAGAAAATATGATTATTTTAAGAGTGTCCTGGAGATTAAAACACACACATACGCACACACACACACATAAACCTGGTTGGAGGAGCTAGTGTAAATGGATTCTACTGGTATCAGGACACCAGAGAGACTGTGGGCTATTCTTCTCAGGAACATTTACTGGCAGAACTGTAGCAGTATATAGTTATGGTAGCATAGCTTCGCATGTGGACACTCTATTCCAGAACAAAAGTGACTGTATTCTGGTGTAATTACTGTACTTCCTAAGGAGTGAACAGAGTAATTATGCCAGAATAAAAGTGACCTTATGCTGGTGTAGCATGGCATGGCTATAGTTCTACCAGCCAGTTCCCTTGGAACCCCAGAATAACTCTACTAAAGTCAATGGATGTACACTGGTGTAATGGAGATCAGAATCTGACTGCTGGGCGGCAGCAAGGAAGCTTGCAGCAAGGAAGCTGAAGATTGCAAAGACCATGTAACCACGTGTCAGGTTGGGGGGGACTGGGAGGGGTGGGGGAATGGCCTTTCTTTGTCTTCAAGCAGTAGAACTGGTGGCAAATGAAGCAGCTAAGGGCTTGGAGGGGCGACGGGGGAGGGGCATGGAGAGTAAAACCCAGAATAGCTATTGCTATTTGGAAGTGGATTAAGAAAAAATGGCACAATCCATGCTAAGTGTGGAATGGCTACTGCACTTTAAATTACACCCTAGCTGATTTTGCAATGGCTTCCCCACAATGTCAAGTCCTAACATTTTTAAAAGGTGTTAAACTCTGACTATGCTAGATGCTAAACTGAAAATCCTGGACCCATAGGAGTTTTGCCACTGGACTTCAATGGAGCTAGGATTTCACCTGTAAAATGTATAAATCTTATCTCACATTATAACACCTTTTTGCTAGCTTAGAGAAGGCTTGAAAATCTCTAATTTGGAGAGAGGGAGTTTATACTGAAGCCCTGGCAGGAGTTCAGCTAACAACTATGCTAAGAAGTCTGCACATGGCACCAGAGACTCATTAGTGAATTGCCAGCATATCATCTTTCCACTCTGTGCGCCAGGCCATTCAAGAATGAGCAGCCCAGCGAGAGGAAGAGCACCCTCAGGATTCTGGGCTGCTCTAATTTACAGCAGCCTGCAGAGGGCTGTTTCACAGCCTGATGTAGCCCACAATCCCCATCATACACTATAGATCCACCAGCAATCCACACCCAGCACCCAGACTTATACCAGGGGCAGCATAGGGCCAACCTATGTTTGTGCTTGGGGAATTCTCCTTGCAGGCTGACTGGGGAGAGGGCTGAATCCCTCACAAGCTCTGATACTCTCCATATTTAAAGCCCTGGACATTCATGCCTTAGATCTGACCTAGGGGAGCCCAGGGTGGGGATAAGCTTCATATGCCTCTGTCCTATCTACCATTCCGCCCCCCCCTCCCCCGCCAGCTCTAACAAAAAGCAGCTTTGACAGTACCTTCAATTACAGGGTGCTGTAACCCTTATTCAAATGACTTCATATTGCATGCACTCTACCCTAGCCTATCAAGTTTCAGGCTGATCTGTCTCTGCCTATAGAGTTAAGAGGTGATGGAAAATTCACCTTCACCAGAAACTCAGCTGCAACCTTCAGAGTGGAGTGTCTGGGTGCTGCTCCACAATAGCAGAGTGTCACACTGCACTGAGAGGATCTTGAAGAACTATAGATGGAAAAGACACTTCAGGTAGCTGGGTCTATCCTTTCAAACGTAGAGGATATGAAAAAAGGACAAAAGGAGAATATCCAGCTGTATCTGTAATTCAAGCGCTCCACTCACTATAGCATCTAGCATGTTTTAAGCAACATGTGAATTCTAAACTTGATTTGTAGCAAACACCTTGTTGCCTTCAACTGTAAAAACCTCCCAAAAATAAAAATAAATGAAACATTAAAAAATGGGAAAGAGGGAAGATTTTTACCCATTCAGCCTAAAGAGTAAATGCAGGGAGAATAAGGGCACATCCAAATGCCAGTCAGATAGTGATCTCTCAGTAAAAGACTAAGAATGGCCTTTTTCTTCTAATTGTTTTAATTTCCATACAAATTAACAAGGAATGAGTTATACAGTCCTATGTGGAAAACCTGGTACCTACATGTGAGTGGAGAAAGTCTAGGCAAGGCAAGAGACCTTTGTATAATAAAGACCTCAGAACATTTCCCTTCTGTGGAATTTATTCAGAGGAATGAAGAGCCATTTATCACTACAGCTATCGCATTTAGTGCTGTTACTTTACCAGATCTCACAAGCTAAGCAGGGTTGGATCTGAAAATGGGCAGCCTTTCAATAAGACAAAATTAGATACACCCAAAATACTACAGGAAGTGTGCTGGTGGACCCACCAGGTGGCACTCTTCTCCTCTGAATCAGTATTTAATCATGGTGCTAGACCAGTGGTTCCCAAACTTTTTACTAAGGCGACCCACAACTGCATTTTGTCTTTTTCTGAGACCCACACACTGCAGCCCTAATCCAGGCCCAGTGCAGAGGTAAAGAATTGGAAAACAAGCCAGCCCCATAATCAACCTGGATAGGATCATAACACCATTCAGATTATGCCCAGCTGCTGCTCCAAAATGACAGGAAAGGAGTCACCCAGCTGCTGCAGGGTGGCACCTCCCCACCTCCATATCAGCCCTAGAGCCCAGAGATGGGTTAATCTAGCCTTGGATATGTGACTCATCTAGAAGCCTATCCACAACCCACTGGTGGTCAGGAACCACCGTTTGGGAAATGCTGTGTTAAACAGTTCTGTGGTTGGTGTATCTAAGTAACTAAGCATTCATATCATGCTGATCACCAGACTAGCTGAGCACTTACATTCATTAGTGCCCTGCAAAATCTAAGGGCTTGTCTACAAGAGACAGTTATACTGATATAGGCTAAGGTGCGTATTTAAACTGTTCGAGTTATGCCAATATAATCCCTAGCATAGACACTCATTTTGACATACATGCTAAACCAAAAAGACATGTATGACTGGGAAAGGGTTTAAAACTATAAATAAAAGGTCACTTATATCAGAACAGAGTGCCCACATGGGGAGTTACCAGTGTAACTGTGTAAACAAGGCCTTAAATAGGCAGGACCACATTTTGCTCTTTTGCACACTGCTAAATAGGCCTCCCATATCCATTCGCTCGCAACACACCTCTGGGCAATCCAGCGTGCCACAAAACTATCAGACAAGCTGCATGAAGACTCCTTGTCTACTTATGAGCCAGAGCAGCCTCTGGCAAGACCCTCTAATTGGATGCTACTAACAAGGGATCAAAGCCAGGTCTATACTACAATTTTTTGCCAGAATTGACAGTCAGGGCTGTGATAAGGGATGATTTGTGACCAACATAACTGTGCCAGGAAGAGCCTTTAGTGTAGATGCAGTTATAGTCAATCACCAAATAAACTTTCAAAGTATCGTTGGCGGAAATGATGCTGGAACAAGCTAGTTGATAGCTTAGAACAATGTTGCAGATAGATTACAATACACTGAACCACAAAGCTGAGGAATCATGGACAAACTCTTGATGATTATTGGACCGTAGAACCAAATGAAGAATGGAAAAGAAGGAAAAGTACAGTGGCCGAGTCATCACTCAGTTAAACAAGGGCCATGTTTGCTGCTCAGAAACCAAGGCAGGAGTGAAAAGTATGTGATCTGAACAAACAAAAACAACACGCAGAACAGAGAATTACATGATGTACTTGAAAGATAAGATGGAACATAATGTTATCCTAGGCTAGAGCACTTGCAGTAATGATGCAAGTAAAAAGATATGATTGGGAAATCATCTGTCTATGCAAAATGATACGGGAAGGCAATGGAGAATTCTATCATGATGAACACAAGATATTGACATCAGAAAGAGAAGATGGTGGATATTAGGATGGAATTGCATTGGTGCTGAAGCTAAAGGCAAGCCCAGCTCTCAAGGTATTTAACCTAATATCTCTTTGTATGCTGAAGAGGAGATTAAGAATCAAATCCTGTGCTGTTACACTTGTACTATTGAACGTCCTGACCTCAGCAGAGCCCAAGGAAGAAATTGATAAATTTTTAGAATGACCCACATGAGAGAGAATGAAGACTTACATGGAAGTGGATCTTGCAAAGAAACAGGTGTTTAGACCAGGACGAAGTATAATATATCCATTATTTGTGATAAGACAAATATCAGAGAAGTATATACAACACAACCAAACTTATAACAACAACTCTACAGACTTCAGAGGCTTTTAATAGCATTTGGCAGAAAGACTTATGGCAAGTTTTGAAAAAGTATGGCAACCCTGAAAAATTGATCAAGCTGCTAGAAAACATCTATAGCAAGTTGATGAGGGCAGACAAGAAGCTGATGAAATTATTCAGGACAACCATAGGAATGAAACAAGGATGCACACTATCACCAGATTTGTTCAGTTTGATATACTGGAAGCAATGGATGGGATCACGTTACTAATATAACATCAGCAGTATTGACATGACAGGTCTCATATGCACTGATTTTTTGTTTTTAAATCAAAATGTCTTTAGCCTTTCAGATCTCTGAGTTTTCTGAATGCAGTAGCAGCTAGTTAGTAATAATAAAGCAATGGAGAGGAATTTACACATTAATCATTTATTTCTCACTGAAAGGTGCTCAGAAACCAAGGTGATGAATGCAGCGTAAAAACATGAATTGTTTTGCAATTGTAGCCTGGGGCATGTCTGTGAAGTTGGAAACTCCTCCGTTTCTCCCGGCTCAGATTTGGGATTTAATTCTTTGCTGAGGTGAAGTCTATGTTAGGATTGCTGAACTGGTGTAGCCATACTGGTAAAATGCTTCAAGTATGGATGCAGGTCCTACTGGCATAGCTTATTCCAGCGTCCCTGAGTGAAACAAACTATACTGGTAAAAGTGCAAGCTTTGTCATAGGAGACTTGATGCACTTGGAGAGCCAGATGCGCCCTTTCTGTAGCAGTTTTGCCACTAGCTACCCTCACTAGATTTAGCATGCCAGCCGAGGCAAAGTCACGCCAGTGTGTGGTGCTGCTCCACACACACAGCTGCTTGGAGTCTCTTCTGAGAATGAGTTGCCTGGGCCAACTGCAAGTGAACCATCATTTGTGGGTGCAGCCATGTACTGTGCAGAAGTACTGGCTTTGGAGCTCCAACCACGCATTCCTTCTCCTCCACTCAAACTAGTGTGCTAAAAATAGCAGTTTGGCATGCTCCCAGCTGCTGTGTAGGTATACCCTCCATATAATGATGGATCTGGCTTACTCTGCTGGTTTCCCACTGTATTTCTTCTATTCACTACCAGGAAGGGAAACAAATAGTTTTATTTAAATATAGAAATAAGATATATTTCGCCAGACTCTCCATTATTTTCTTTGTTGCGCATGCACCCTGGTGCATGTGGTTTAAATACAGGTTACAGGGAATACTGGTGGGTCAAAATTTTGGCAGCATCTCACTGTATCCATATCATGAGTGGGAAAGCAAGGCTAGCTCACTGTGACATTTATGATCCCCTAATTCTGATTATTACATATTTTTTCTTCCATCCTGAAGTTTCATTTAGCCAGATCTCTTCAGTTAGGAGTGTTTGTTTTCTCAAGCGGTGAGTTATGAATTTTCTGGCACAGGCTACTCATAATAGCAACTGTTTTTTCTTTCTTGGGTTAGAGAGCAAAATTTCTTTTAGCACATAGCTGAACAAACAAAGCAACAAGATGGAAAATATTAGCATGAAGCACAGTGGACACAAGCACATTTTTCTAGAAACTGAAATAGTTAACAATTTACAAGCAACCAGAATGACAAAGACTTTGCCAACACTCAAGGCCAAATCCTCAACTGGTGTAAATGACTATAGCTGAGGATTTGTCCCTTGGAGTTTTTTGCTACCATTTCCCACTATTGCTACCAGCAGTTTTGCACCGCCAGTGGCAGTAGCAGAAAGAGCTCTAGTATAGACAGAGCTTCAGGTGTCCACTGGCATTTTAAACATGTGGGATACCCTTGGCAGAAATCAATGTTTTTTAACTATATATATTCATTCTTGATTTTTTTAAAATCCATTCAAATTTTCACAATTGTGGGAAATACAGGGCAGACACAAATTGTCATCATTGCAGGTCAAAACATACAAAATAAATATTCTTAAAACAAATTCTAAAGTTCAGGCAGCATTTTCCTTGCTTTGCCTGTTAATTTTGATCATTGGAAACATTTTTGGCATTTTGTGCATGTACAGTGAAATTGATGTTTACTGACATTTACTGATAAAAATTAGGGCTGTCAAATGATTACAAATAATCAGTTAATCAGGCGATTAAAACTGATGAATTGCACCTTTTAAAAAAAATAAAATCACACTGAAAAGCCATAATAGAATACCCATTAAAATTTATTATAAATATTTTTGGATTTTTTTTTACATTTTCAAATATATTATTTCAGTTACAACACAGAATACAAAGAGTACAGTGCTCACCTCTTATTATCATCTTTTTTACAGTGCAAATATTTGTAAACAAAAGAAATGTAGGAGATAAATTGAAAAATACTACTTTTGCTTTTTTTAGTGCAAATACATGTAATAAAAATATGAAATGAGCACTGTACATTTTGTATGCTGTATTGTAATTGAAATCAATATATTTGAAAATGTAGAAAAACATCCAAAATATTTATTAAAAATTTTAATTGGTATTTTATTATTAACACTGTGATTAAAATGGCTATCAATCATGACTTCTTAAAAAAAATCTAGTTAATTTGTTGTGTTAATCACATGCATTAACTGCGATTAACAGCCCTAATGAAAATCTAATCCTTCAAAGCCTAACTATGGCTTGTATTTTCCAAGATGTCAATGTCAATATAACTATTCTCCCATTAAAGTCAGCAGTAGAATTTGTGTGGACTTTAATGAGAGCAGAGTTAATCATTGCTGAGCCCTTCTGAATATTCCTCCCTATGCTATATAAGACAGTTCACAATATGACACCAACCATCAGAACCAGGTCTCCATTAGCACTTCTATAACTGCAATCACCGATGAAGCTGAAGCAGCGGTAGCAACAGCAAAAAATAAAACAAAAACCAAAAAAACCCACCACGTTGTTACTGTATTAAATGGTTATAAAAGATTGAGTAGAAGACAAGGCGTTTTTAAAAAAAAAACAACTAAGGTTTTGTGATGGCTCAGAAGATATCACACTTTCACTATTTGTTAGAAATATTTTTGTTGTCATTTTGTGGTCAGCCCCCATGCCACTGTTCTAACCAACTGTGCATGCACTCAAAATAAGTGGCATGGTTGCCCCTGTGTGGGATGTACAGTGAATCATACTCAGAGCAGGGCCAGCTCCAGGGGTTTTGCCGCCCCAAGCAGTCCAAAAAAAAAAAAAAAGCCGCAATCGCGATCTGCGGCAATTCAGTGGGAGGTCCTTCGCTCCACGCGGGAGTGAGGGACCCTCTGCAGAATTGCTGCCGAATGGCTGGACAAGCCACCCCTCTCCGGAGTGGCCGCCCCAAGCACCTGCTTGCTAAGGTGGTGCCTGGAGCCGGCCCTGACTCAGCGCTCAAGACCAGAGCAGGTCAAAAAGACTCAGAATTTTCATTTTGCTGGAAATTTTGACCAAAAAAAAAAAAAAAGGCTCCAAATTAGAAGAAAGTTCCAATTCTGAAATGTCCTTCAAAATCAATTTGTTAAAAAAAAAATTTAGCTCAATCAAAACATTGTTTTACTAAATTGAAATGTTTTGTTTCAGTGATGATTTTTTAAATATTTTGTTTAATTTTACATTTTAAAATTAGGGCTTAATAGTTGTGAATGTAAAAATCAAATGTCATTAAAATAAAAACCAAACATTCATAAACAAAATAATTTAGAAACAAGAGCAAAGTGTTCTATTCTCCGACGTTCAAAATGTTTGTTTCTAATTATTTTTAAATGAAAAAAACTCACATTTCTGGAGAAAGTTTAGATTTCAACAAAGTGGGATTTTCCCTAAAGGAAAAAAATATTCTGCTGGAAAATTCTGACCAGCTCTTTTCACTAATAAGAACCCAAGGATTTCAAATCCTCAACTTCCTGAGCTTCTTCTGCAAGTGCTGAGCATCCTTGTTTCCCCCAGGCTCAGCAAGAAGATTTTGGTAAGACATTACCAGGAAGAAAATAATGAAGGGTGGGTAGAGGTGTTGCCAAGAAAGGACTGGAACCAGTGACACACGTGCTAGTGACAGGAGAGGTAATGAGGAAACATTGTTAAACAATAAAGGTTCAGAGGAAGGGAGGTCCTGGAAACAGAAACTCAAGATGATGTAAATACAGGGAAGGTAAACTGTTGACTTGTTTACAGGCCTGATGATAATGTATTGTAGGTGGAAGTGTTTCTGTAGAAAGCAAACTGTAAAGTTCAGACCAGGAACTGAAAGAGGGGCAAGTACCAGAGGCATCTCCTGCTGGGCACATCCACCTACAACACAGCCCTCCCGCAAGCCAAAATTTATTTTAAAAAAAATCAAAAGACTTGTCAGTGCACAGAAGCAGCAGCTATTTTGTCTTCAAAGTTGTTGCAGCCTATGAAGGCGGAGACATGCATGCACACATGCACACATACACACACAGTGCGTCCTATGATGGAGACTTCATTTGTTCTTTCTTACTGTTGCTTTTCTCAATCTAAAATAAGTACCGGTATGTGAAATTGTTGTTCTTCATAAATGGAAATATACCAGTGAGAGGTTGTGGCTGCTCTCAGAAGACCCTCTTGGGTCACATCAATGCTAGATCTAGAAAAATCTATTTTTGGATGCCATTTAGACCCAAAGCCATAGGATCAGATAGAGAATTGGGGATCTGAATTGGAAGGACACTTGAAATTCAAGGGCTAAAGCAGAATGCCCTTGCCTTTACTCTGGGAGGGAACAAGAAGTTAAAAATGGAGGGCCTTATTGAATAGAGTTCATATAGTTGCTGGCAGAATTCATTCAAGAGTTTTAATCAAGAACTGAGATCAAGGGATACAAATGAAATTTGGAAGTGGGGAAGCATAAAAAACCAACAAAACTGACAAACTTATAGCTGGGGGCCTGATTTACGAGTTCATTAAACTAGTTGTATTCCAGTTTACCTTTATTGAATCCGTGAAGTTTCTTCCCATGTAAAGTTGGCGTTTTGGAGTGATACTGTATTTACTACTGAACTGTTTTATTAGGGTGCAAGAATTCAGACTACCACTTCGAAATAAGAAAGCAGACATGGGAAAATCCTGGGATAACTACAGAGACTATTTACTTCCAATTAGACTAACTTACCACAAGATGTCACCAATGCCTAATAAAAGTTTAGGACATAAAAATTAGGTTTATTTCAGCACGTTTGCAAAGTGATTTAGAAAATATGGACACTGTTCTCTTTGGACAAAGCTCACCATTGGCATAAAACTGGGTCCTTCTGTTCAAGATCAACGACTTCCCGATTCCTAGTTTACTTGTGACACATGGCTTTATATATTTGCAGTATTATTGTTGTTGAAGAGATCTACAACATGTGAGATCCCATTATGCTTAACAATCTGTCCCAATATATATCTAGCTTAGACACTCTGATTACCTTTCGCAGATCCGAAGAAGAGCTGCGTGAAGCTCAAAAGCTTGCCCCTTTCACCAACAGAAGTTGGTCCAATAAAAGATATTGCTTCACCCAGCTTGTCTCACAAGGCTTCATAATCTTTCATAAATGCACGCAAATCAGTGCCCCCAATTTGCCATGCAGCTCCCTAACACAACAATTTATAGTTAAGGTGGAGTCTCCGTACATTAGTGGTGCCTGATCCTGGGGAACAATGCCTTGGGACAATTACAGTGTTGTTATAACTAGAGTAACTGATAATTAAATATCGGTCTTGGGTCTTTAGAAACGCAAATGTAACATGGGAGATTTTCAAAGGTACAAACAGGAGCTTACTTTCAATGGGAGTTGGGAACCTAACTTCCCTTTATGCCTGAGGGGGGAGGGGGTGCGGGAAGAGAAGGAACAACACAAACCTGAGCCACTATTGCCAATAACTGAAATAAAGGGCTGTTTGTTTTTAACATTAATTATGTGAAGAAAAAATTTTCTCAAAAGGATGATAAATCTGATTCGCTTTTCTTCAAAAAGTTCACTTTGGGGCATGCCCTTAAGACTCTGTTCACTGACCCTACTCTTTTTAATACTGGCTATTGTGTAGAAGTTTCCAGCCCTGGCTGTGCATTATTCTACTCATGTGTTTACTGCCGTTCAGTACAGTCAGTACAAGATATCTGGAATCAGTGAGACAGAGAGAAGTGACTTGACCAGTTCCCGGTGCTCAGCACTTCTGTAGACTAGGCACAAGAATTCTGGAGTCGGGCACCTAAAAATTAAGATGCCCACAATCACATGCCACCTCAGACTCTTTGGGGACTGGACTAGATGGGGCATTCAAATGTCATCATACAGCAGAGGGACCACATACGTACCTCCTTTGATCTTTGCATCATCGCTCCTAGGATATTTCTTCTTCTTGTCTAAAATAGAATAACTGAAATCACTAAGCAGATGCTGGGGTTAGCTGAGCTGTGGAGAGCACAGGCCAGATTGTGATGGTGAGTTTAATCCCTCTTTGCACTGTTTCATCCCTGGACTGCTGCTCTGTGAAGGGCCAGTTCCCCTGCACTGTGTTACAGCAGTTGTCCCCAATATTAACTCTAGTGGTTACGGGGAGCCAAAAACACACAGCGGAACATCAGCATAACCCAGGAGTATCACAGCTCCTTTTTTCCCTCTGTTACAGTTGCAAGTGTCACTTTACTCCACCACCAGACATCATTCTTACACTGCAGTGATCTTTCCTGAGCTGGTTAAACTGTCTTTAGTGACAGATATGCAGAGTGGCATAAAATGAATATACCACACCACAGATTCTGACCCACTACATTTCTATCTTTTAAAAACATAGTATAGGGGGTGAGATGGGAGAAAAATCTGAACACAATACCCTGGGATGCTGATTATTGTGTAACAATGTATTGTGACAGACCCAAACCAGTGGGATACAGGAGTCTGGTAAACGGCAAATATACTGGTCACTGGATGAGTAGTTTTCTGTTTCCTGAGTGACCAAAGCAGGGGCTGCACTAGAGTAATCAGGAACCTGCTAGAACCAATTAAGGCAGACAGGCTGATTAGATCACATGCAGACCAATCAAGGCAGGCTAATCAGGGGACCTGGGTTTAAAAAGGAGCTCACTCCAGTCAGTGGGGAAGAAGCTGAGAGTGAGAGGCGTGGTGCTGCTGGAGGACTAAGGAGTACAACAGATCAGAGGAAGATCCTGTGGTGAGGATAAAGAAGGTGTTTGGAGGAGGCCATGGGGAAGTAGCCCAGGGAGTTGTAGCTGTCATGCAGCTGTTACAAGAGGCACTATAGACAGCTGCAATTCACAGGGCCCTGGGCTGGAACCCAGAGTAGAGGGTTCTACCCAAACCTCCCAACTCCTGATTAGACATAGGAGGAGTTGATCCAGACTGTGGGGAAGATCACTGAGGTGAGCAAATCTGCCAATAAGCGCAGGACCCACCAAAGTAGAGGAGGAACTTTGTCACAGTATTCTTGGCTATTGTTTCATCATGTCCTATCTCCAGCATGTTATTATTGCACAATAACTCAGGCCTTATGGTGCCTTATTGCTTAAGTAACAGATAACAGGGTCCAGATGGATACATGATTACAGACAGTAGGACGAGTTCATTTGCACCAAATCCTAGTAGAAAATAAGTTAACAAAACTTGTGTGCACTTTTGCAGCCCACTGACATTAGAAAAGATAGTTATTCCACATGGTACTAGTGGATTAAGGGATGAAAAGAGAGGATGTCCAGTTTAAGTTAAAATGTTTTTACCAAAAGATTTTCTAATAAATCTAGCAGTTGCTACTCTGTGCCAATAGAAATACACCAAATCTGAGGGTTCAGTCCTGCAGTTCTTATTTGAGTGAAATTTTTCTTGAAGCCAGTGATGGCGTTTGTCTGTATAAGGGCTGTGGGACCAAACTCTTAGACATGGCTCAACAGCTTGAAGTTAGAGCTATATATGCAGTGAAGGAGGTAAAGATACAAAATGCCAGCTTTACTTAAAAATAGCACTAATTAAACATCCACATTAGAGATGGGTCTGAGCTGCACAATTGTGAATAGGGGTCAAACCCAGTCTTTCCAAAATCCAGGCCCAGATTGCTGGCTTGAGCTCACCTCTAAACGACAATGGGTAAAATTCATTGCCACGAAGAGAGCCAGCACAAAGCCAATGCATCACTTAAACCCCACAGAGATCAGACTACTCATCTAAGCTCTCTGACATGGAAGCTAAGTTTTCTGTTCCCCCAGCCCACGGCATAAATGCATTTCAGTTGGCTTCCAACTGCTACAGCTCTAGGACAAGACCCCACCCCAGCCACCTGTAGACTGTCTACACTAGCACTTGCTGTGGTATAATTTATGTTGCTCAAGGCTGTAAACCCCCCACCTCCTCGAGTGATGCAAGTTACACCGACTTAAGCGCCGGTGTGAATAGCACTATGTCAGTGGGAGAGCTTCTCCCACTGACATTACTCCAGACCTGCGACTGGCAGTAACTATTAAGCTGACAGGAGAGCTCTCTCCCACCACTGTAAACTCTAGAGTAGCCGTAGCCTAAAATCAAGTCCTTTTGTAAGTACATTTGTCATGTGTCCTGTCAGTAAGAATCCCTGCTCTCATATAGCTTCCACCATGCCATTCTGGGTGTTTTGCAGCTGGGTTGCCTCCACCTTTAGGCCCTGGTCCAAAAAGGCAAGTTAGCACAAGCCTCACAAAACCACTGTAAGATAGACAGGTAAATATTATTATTCCCATTGTAATGCCACAGTTTCCCCTTCATAAAGGGGGGCGGGGTCTGCCAAGCTCAGTGTTGGAGTCAGGAAGAGAACCAGGACTCCACATCTGCTCCCCTGCCTCAACAAACCATGCCCTCTCCTTTAGAGATCTGCAATACCCTGCCGGTCACTAACCTCTCTGTCTCCTGCCTGCTCACTCTTAACAGGGAACCTGTTTACAAAATGAACTACCTGAAAATACTGTAAGTAGAATAGGTCTTAGTTGAACACATGCATAGGTCCAGGCTCAGGGGCATCTTCCCATTACTTTGTGGGTAAAATAGTGTATTAAATAAGCTTAGTGACACAAGATGGGTTCCCCCCTCCTCTTATTTGTATTATAGTGGTTTCTGCACTAGTTGCCAAGATATTGGCTAAGAGTTTTATGTCAATCACTAAAACTATTAAATCAGCATGTTAGGCCTGCAGCAGTTGCCTTTTGCTTAGTTTATACCGGAGAGTGATGGAGGCTAATTGAGGGAATCTGGCAGCCTATTTCTGAATGCTGATTTATACAGGTTATGGTGGCTTTGGTGTACTAAGAGGTAAGTCTGCCTTCACATGGGCCATTTTCCTCAATCGTTAAAATAGACCAAAACACGGGGAAATTCACCAGTTCTCATCATGGTTGTTGATAGTGTGAAGCGAAGTATCAGTGCATCATCTGGGCTGGAATATGTCACAGGAAAAAAAAATAAATGTATCTGATAGGAGAGTGTGTCCCCAGTCAGGCCCACACTCAGCCAAGTAAGTGTATTGGGGAGTGCATGCAAGAGATGAATATGGAGTTGTGATAGGGGAACATGCCATCCACACACCCCACTATGGATTGCCAAGAAGGGAGAGGGAACTGACAGACCCATGCTGTTTCCCCTGGTATCTGATAACGGAGGGGAAGCCAGGGGCACAGTCATCCTTTTCCCCTGGAAAATGAATGATGGCTGGAGGGGGTGGGGAAGAAGCAGATGCTCTATCCACCTTCCTCCTTTCTTCTCCAGGAAGATAGGGAACAATTATATTGAATTCTTCTTTTCCCCCGCATGAGATGAGGGAGCTGTTTCACCTACTGGTGCGAAGGCTTGAAACTCAAGGAAGCTGGAGCTCAAGGGAATCCTCAGCCAGGCACCAGCTCTTCCTACTTCACACTCTGCCAACTGCTGAGTCCACATTTCCCCGTTCAGTGAAGATGCAGAAGGAAGGAGCATTCTAGGAGAGCACACACAAGTAAGAGAAATGGGAACTGTCCTACTTTAGGTAGAGGAGGGGAGCTGCACTCCAATATATCCACTGCTCAGCATCATGAATTTGCTGGGCTGATGAGTGACTGACATGCACCTTGTGAGCTCATTGACTCAGCACCTCGAGCTTGCTGGCCAGTTTACAGGCCTCTGAGGTCACTGGATCAGTACCTCTAAACTTGCTGGGTTTATGTCAAGGAACAGGTTTTTGGGGGGTTACTGGCTCTGCAAATCTAGTTTGCTGGGCTTATAGAAAGGGACTTAGCCTTTCAGAGGTCACTCTCTCAGCCCTTCTAGTTCTCTGGTATGTCATCAAGTTGCAGGTCTTTGTAAGTTCACTGACGCAACTCGTTTGATTTGCTGGTTTGATGTCAAGGGACATGTCTTTATGAGGTTACTTGCTCAGCACTTCTAGCCTGAGGGGATGATGCTAAGGCCCAGATCTTTAGGAGTTCACAGGCTGAGCCCTATTAGCTTACTAGCATGATGTTAAGGGAGTGGCTTGTGTGAGGTTACTGGCTCAGCAGCTCTAGCCTGCTGGTCTGATATCAAGAAAAAAGACTTTGATGGTATTGGATCAGCACTCCTAGCTTGCTGGGCTGAAGTGAAAGCATGTGTGTGAGGCTAGTGACTGTTTTCTCTGATTCAGGAGAGGAGACAGCAGTGCCAACCTCCCCTAGTTATTTCTCTTTCAACCTCGAGTTTGCCTGTTACGTCAATTGTGTTCACTTTGCTATAAGTTTTCTTTTTCCAAGGGAAATATAGCTTTGGAGCCACATAGTTCAGTTTATAGCAACCAGACTGGAGTTCAGAGATATTGCTTAGAATAAATTGCTCAATCTTTCAAAATGTTGTGTTGCAACATAACCTTCATGTAAGAAGGTGACTGCATTTGTTTCATTTGATATACTTTGCTTGATTTCAGGAAAGGAGTTGTTCTACTAATCTGTCTAATCCAGTTCTCTCATTGTCATTTACCTTTTGGCTCCAATGCAGATTTTATTTTCCAGCATTGTGACTTTTATCAGTGACTTTGTTTTTGGCACTAGGGAAGAGGTTCTTAGATCATGCAGGATAACTTCCAAAGCCATTTCAGAGCATGGAAAATTTCCTTTTTTTTTTTTTTAAAACACAACATAGGAAATATGTTATCTCCTTAGATGCTGGCATATATGTGCCTGGTTCTCCACTGTCTTGTCTATGTGTCCCTATGCAAACTAAATATAAAGTGTTTCCACAGTGAGCAAACATTTTACCCCTACTTTGTACTGGTATCAATGACTACACACAATGCAAGACAGTGAAGAATCAGATCTGTCATTTTCAGAATTTATGGGAGGATTCTGCTCTGACTGGTGAGAATCAGAACTCCAGTGAAGTCAACTGAGTAAGGGTGATATGAAGCCACCCAGAAGAAAATCATGCCCCTGTATTTCAGTTCTGGTAATGCAGAGTTGCTGGCCCCAATGTGTCACTCATGGAAGTATCACCTCCTCAGGTTAGCTAGTTACAAGTGGAAGGGCAGTGGGGATGGCAGACTTTCATTAGGAACTGCCCTACTGGATCAGACCCAAGGCCCATCTAGTCCAGTAGCCAGTACCAGATGCTTCAGAAGAAAGTGTAAGAAACCTTCCTCAGTAAGCAAATGTGAGAGGAGATTATGCCACCTTAGGTCTCAGACTCTAGTAGTCAGAAATTGGTTTAAATCCTGACTCATGAAATTTAACATCCTTTCTAAAATAGGTAACACTAATTATGGTTACAAGACGATCCAGGGTTATCTGTATAAGTGTCCAATCCCTGTTTGATTCTTGCTAAATTCTTGACCTCAACATCTTGTGGCAGAGATCTGAACAGCTAATTGCAGTCTAGTTGTTTGAAAAAGCATTTTCTTAAGTCAGTTTTAAATTAACCACCTTTTAATTTCATTGAATGGTGCCTTGCGCTTTTGTATTATGGCACAGGGACAATAGATGGAACAGATCTGCTTTTTCTTTAACATTTAATTTTATACTTTTATTGTCTCTCCTCTTGTCATTTTTTCAAGTTAACAATCCCATCCCACACCAGCAATGCAGATACAGGTTTGCAACTGTTTTCATATTCTCTCCACGGGTACTAATGCGGCGGGGGACGAGATGATACATCTGAGGGAAGGGAGCAGAAGAAGGCTCCATCGCTTGGAACATCTGAGATGCATTGTCCTAGGGATGGGGGTTCAAAGACCACCACTCCCAAGAGAAGGGGGTGATGGTCAGGGACTCCCTCCTAAGGGGGATTGAGTCATCTATCTGCTGTCCCAACCGGGAAAGCTGAGAAGTGGATCACTGCAGACTATATGGCTCTAGGAAGACGGATAAAGGAGTGTGAGGTGCAAGTGGTGTTCTCGTCCATCCTCCCTGGAGAAGGAAAAAGGCCCAGATAGAGACAGTTGAATCGTGGAAGTCAACCAATGGTTATGCAGGTGGTGTCAGACAGAAGGCTTTGGATTCTTTGACAAGGGGATGGTGTTCCAAGATGAAAGATTGCTAGGTAGAGACGGGCTCCACCTAACAAAGAGAGGAAAGAGAATCTTTGCAAGCAGGCTGGCTAAACTAGTGAGGAGGGCTTTAAACCAGGTTCACGGGGGGAAGGAGAACAAAGCCATGAAGTAAGTGGGGAAGTGGGATACCAGGAGGAAGCACAAGAAAGGAGGACTCCTGCCTCATACTGAGAAAGCAGGAGGATCAGCGAGTTATCTTAAGTGCCTATACACAAATGCAAGAAACCTGGGAAACAAGCAGGGAGAAAACTGAAAGTCCTGGCACAGTCAAGGAATTATGATATGATTGGAATTACAGAGACTTGGTGGGATAACTCACATGACTGGAGTACTGTCATGGGTGGATATAAACTGTTCAGGAAGGACAGGCAGGGCAGAAAAGGTGGGGGACTTGCACTGTATGTAAGAGAGCAGTATGAATGCTCAGAGATCCAGTATGAAACTGCAGAAAAACCTGAGTGTCTCTGGGTTAAGTTTAGAAGTGTGAGTAACAAGGGTGATGTCATGGTGGGAGTCTACTAGACCACCAGACCAGGGGGATGAGGTGGTCTTCAGGCAACTAACAGATGTTACTAGATCACAGGCCCTGGTTCTCATGGGGGACTTCAATCACCCCGATATCTGCTGGGAGAGCAATTCAGCAGTGTACACAGACAATCCAGCAACTTTTTGGAAAGTGTAGGGGACAATTTTCTGATGCAAGTGCTGGAGGAACCAAGTAGGGGCAGAGCTCTTCTTGACCTGCTGCTCACAAACAGGGAAGAATTAGTAGGGGAAGCAAAAGTGGATGGGAACCTGGAAGGCAGTGACCATCAGATGGTCGAGTTCAGGATCTTGACAAAAAGGAAGAAAGGAGAGCAGCAGAATACGGACCCTGGACTTCAGAAAAACAGACTTTGACTCCCCCAGGGAACTGATGGGCATGATCCCCCAGGAGAATAACATGAGGGGGAAAGGAATCCAGGAGAACTGGCTGTAGTTTAAAGAATCCTTATTGAGGTTGCAGGAACAAACCATCCCGATGTGTAGAAAGAATAGTAAATATGGCAGGTGACTAGCTTGGCTTAACAGTGAAATCCTTGCTGATCTTAAACACAAAAAAGAAGCTTACAAGAAGTGGAAGTTTGGACAAATGACCAGGGAGGGGTATAAAAATATTGCTCACATGCAGGAGTGAAATCAGGAAGACCAAATCACACTTGGAGTTGCAACTAGCAAGAGATGTTAAGAGTAACAAGAAGGGTTTCTACAGGTATGTTAACAAGAAGAAGAAAGTCAAGGAAAATATGGGCCCCTTACTGAATGAGGGAGGCAACATAGTGACAGATGTGGAAAAAGCTAATATACTCAATGCTGTTTTTTGCCTCTGTCTTCATGAAGAAGGTGAGCTCCCAGACTGCTGCACTGGACAGCACAGTATGGGGAGAAGGTGACCAGCCCTTTGTGGAGAAAGAAGTGGTTCAGGACTATTTAGAAAAGCTGGACAAGCACAAGTTCATGGGACTGGATACAGTGCATCCAAGGGTGCTAAAGGAGCTGGTGGATGTGATTGCAAAGCCATTGGCCGTTATCTTTGAAAACTCATGGCGATCGGGGGAGGTCCCGGATGACTGGAAAAAGGCTAACGTAGTGCCCATCTTTAAAAAAGGGAAGGAGGAAGATCCAGGGAACTACAGGCCAGTCAGCCTCCTCAGTCCCTGGAAAATCATGGAGCAGGTCCTCAAGGAATCAATTCTGAGACACTTCGAGGAAAGGACAGTGATCAGGACACAGTCAGCATGGATTCACCAAGGCAATCTGCCTGACAACCTAATTGCCTTCTATGATATGAGATAAACTGGCTCTGCGGATGAGGGAAAGCAGTGGAGTGTTATTGCCTTGACTTTATGCAAAGCTTTTGATATGGTTCCCACAGTATTCTTCCCAGCAAGTTAAAGAAGTATGGGCTGGATGAATGAACTATAAGGCGGATAGAAAGCTGGCTAGATCCTTGGCTCAACGGGTAGTGATCAATGGTTCCGTGTCTAGTTGGCAGCCAGTATCAGCAGAGTGCCCCAAGCATCGAGTCCTGGTCAGTTTGTTCAATGTCTTCATTAATGATCTGGAGAATGGATGGACTGCACCTCACGACGTCTGCAGATGACACTAACATTGGAGTGGTAGATATCGCTGGAGGGTAGGGATAGGACACAGAGGACCTAGACAAAATTAAAGGATTGGGCCAAAAGAATTCTGATAGGTTCAACAAGGACAAGTGCAGAGTCCTGCACTTAAGATAGAAGACCATCACTTCTTGCTACAGACTAGGACCAAATGGCTAGGCAGCTGTTCTGCAAGAAAAGGAGCTAGGTCACAGTGGATGAGAGCTGATGATGTTGACTGGTGCCCTTGTTGCCCTAGAAGGCTAACAGCATTTTGGGCTGTATAGTAGGGCAGTGCCAGCAATAGAGGGCTTGTTTTCATTCCTCTGTTAGGCTTCTGGTGAGCATCTGGAATACTGTGTCCAGTTTTGGGCCCACACTACAAGAGGATGTGGAAAATTGGAAAGAGTCGAGCGGAGGGCAACAAAAATGATTAGGGGGCTGACACTGACTTAATGAGGAGAGGCTAAGGGAACTGGGATTATTTAGTCTGCAGAAGAGAAGAATGAAGGGGGGATTTGATAGCTGCTTTCAACTACCTAAACGGGAGTTCCAAAGAGGATGGCTCTAGACTGTTCTCTGTGGTACAAGATGATAGATCAAGGAATAATGGTCTCAAGTTGTAGTGGGGGAGATTTAGGATGGATATTAGGAAAAAAATTTGACTAGGAGGGTGGTGAAGCACTGGAATGGGTTACCTAAGGAGGTGGTAGAATCTCCTTCCTTAGAGGTTTAAGGTCAGGTTTGACAAAGCTCTGGCTGGCATGATTTAGTTGGGGATTGGTCCTGCTTTGAGCAGGGGGGGTTGGACTCGATGACCTCCTGAGGTCCCTTCCAACCCTGGTATTCTATGATTCTTTTCCTTCGCTGTTCATCTGTGATTTTCCCCCCCCATGCCCATGATCTTGCTTGTCACCTTTCTCTGAACCCTCTCCAGTTCTGCAATATCTATTTTAAGGTGGGGTGACCAGGAACTCCATACAATATTTCAGATGAGGTTGCACCATCCATTTATGTGAAAGTAATATAATGATCTTCTGCATGCTTTGAGCATGGAGACAGTTTCTTGAAGCTTTCTTACTCCAGTGTGTTAACTATGGGACACAGTCCAATATAGTCAATTTGAGGACACCAGATAAGTATTAGTTAGCTACCGTATCATGTTAATGATAGACGGAGCAGCACTATCCTCTGGACTATTTTAAAATTAACACTGTTAATCTTTTGCAGAAGTGGAAAGAAAGGCATTCAACTATGACAACTGTTAACTCACAGTATTGCACATGTGCTGTACATAGAAGAGTGTTTAGAAAACAGAAAGCTGTACAAGTGACAAGTACTGCTGCCTGTCACTCTTTAAAACACAACCCCCAAAAGTTTCTTATTAACAAGTTTGCAATCCTTTTATAAATTAATCCTTTCTGTTGTATTTGTTCTGGCAGTTCCTCCTTCCTCCCCCATTACTCTGTTCCTTTTTAAAAAGGGAGGAGGGGGGAAACGTAACAGAGGCTTTCCCCTTCTCTGCTCCTCTCCTTGCATCTATGCTGTCAAGAAAGTCCCCCTCCTGTTCCCCTTCACATCAGGCATAGAACTTTTCTCCCAGCTTAATATTCAAATTCATTCTAGGCCTGATTCTACTTTCAGGTGGATGAATCAACTCACTGCTGGAATGTCTTCTCACAGCTAAGCATGACACAGCAACCTTTTCTCCTCTAGTGCCTCTGTGGACAGCAGTTCCAGCCCTGTGTCTTCTCATGACTCAATTCTCCAGCTAGGTCATGTTTAGTCCCACCACTCCTGGGGTAACAGCAAATCCAACAATCCCTTCCTCTGGTCTGCCACTCTTAATTCTAGAACCATGGGTCTGTATGCCCTTTTCTTGGAGATTCCCATAGCCCATGTCCCCTTCTCAGGGGCTTCATACCACCTTACCAGTGGGTGCTGGGGGGAAATCTAGGCTGCCCTCTCACTGGGTTCCAGTCCAGGGACCCTAGGAGAGGCAGTCAAGATTTATTCCACAGATTCCTTACTGCCACTTTGGATTTCTTGTTATCTCTTTCCTGGGCTCTCTCCTCACCCTGGAAGTGCCTTCCTGTTCCCCATGTCTCTCCACTCAGTCTCCCAGTTGCAATGACAACAGAGTTCTTCCCTGCACCCCCTTCCACTTCAGACTTTCTGTTTATAGAACCATCCAGTCCCTCCCCAGCTGGATTTCATTAATTAGGCCTAGCCCAGCTTACAGGTGCAACCAGATGGGCAAACTGAGCTCCGAGACTCCCGTTAACCCTTTGTTCACCTATATGTGGGAGACACCCCGTCACACTCCTTTACTGACATGGAGTAGAATCTTACTCAGCAAGTAGTCTCATTGATTTTAATGGCATTCCTTGAAGAGTAAGGTACTACTCTAGGGAAGTAAGAATGGCAGAATATGGCCCTCTATTTCCTCTGCCTTCTTTCAGCAGTCATGTTTTTCAAGTCAGGGTCTGAATAAATTATTAGAGCTCAATCACTAAGTATAATGCCACTAGAGAAGGAGTTTCTCAGTCTAAACCCTCTGGGTGTTAGTGAATATTTAACCCATTGTAATTCATCTGTTTAACTAGCACTAACAAAATTGGATTCAGAAATACTGTATTGTGAGTGGCTGGTTAAAACAGTCCTCTTAGCATATAATTAGTGACCATATTGTCACAGTCTGCATTAAGGACCAGTCCTCATCACCTCTCTAGCTCCAATTTCTTGCATACATTGCTGATTGAAGCCAAGATGGATAGTCTCAGGATTGCCTACAGAGCTAGTTAGTGCACAGTCAGCTGGGGTGTGAACATATAGTGCTGTGCACTAGCCTGCTGTGCACTAATGGGCCATATGGGCCTTGCCACTGTGCAATACAAAAAGTGCAGTACAGAAATGACACATTTCAAATGGAAGTTTCAAGCCTTCCGTGACAGTCCCATATTGGGCAGAGAGAAGGCTCCCACTGCCTTAGGGAGAGCTCTGAGAGGTCTTGCTTGCCAGAAATTTAGTAAGGCTATGGCCAGTGCTCTACTCCACTAGGAAGTGCAGCATGTATCCCCTGTGCCCCCCATCCTTCACAGCCCCATTTCTTGTGCCTCTGAGAACACTTACAGGGAGCAGTCTTTGTACTCAGGAAAGCTCGAGGACTGATTTGGCCAGCCCTGCGTAAGGGGCATAAGGAGGAAGCAAGGGCATGGCAAAAGAAGAAAAGGACACTAGAGCCTCCCAAGAGACAGCCACACCCTGGCTACATCTACTCCTGGAGGTAGGAGTGCAATTCCCAGTTCACAGACACACTCACACTAGCTCTCATTGAGCTAGCACAGCTGAGGTAGCACAGTCTGTGGCAATGCAGACTAACTGCCCAAATACATACCCCTGGGGCCCAGGTGGGTTTGTACTTGCAGTGGCTAGCCCATGCTACTACTCAACACTGCCCATGCTACCATGGTTATATGACTATTTTTAACATGCTAGTTAGATGAGAGCTAACACAAGTGTGTCTACACAAACTGGGAATCACACCCCTACCTCCAAGTGTAGATGTATCCCAGGACTATTAGTGGTGGGGTATGCTTATTATTTTAAATCTGTGTTTTAATGCCATGCTAGAAGCCCCGCCTGCTGCTAGCATAGACCATTATATACTTTCAGTGAGCCAGCAGTGGGAACCCTACAGCATCAGCTAGAAGGACTGGCAAAGACTCCAAGCCTTCATTACCACACAAACTACCTCATCCCTGTTGAAATAAATTTAACAGAGTAGAATTTGGCCCTGAGTCTCCTAGGATAGTACATTTGCCCCAAACAGATGAGAATGCTACTGGCATATTCTCTTATATTAATCTTCTTCCTAATTATGAGCATTCCACTTAACTTGAGAATAGAGTGTAAGGGTGATGAGCATTCTAATACACTACAGACATGCTTTATATCACTAATGTGAAAGATGGCATTGCTTAGCTAACAGGAGATATGCTTGCACAATAATTATTGTAACTCTAGCTGAATTTCCACAAGAAAATTTTCCAACATTTAATTCTTCTATTTAAAACTGTCACTTTACCCTGTTAATTGAGCTACACCAGCCAATACATTAATTCATGGGCTGTGTTTATATGGCAATCACAGATTAGGATCATGGACTAAATGCAGTAGTTTTCAGTTGGAATAATTATCTCAGCCTAACAACACACCACAGGAAGCCCATTTTTTAAAATCTACTTCCTACTTGATTTGCTAGCACAGGGCCAAATTTCACTCCCAGTTACACATATATAGATCTGGAGTAACTCCAATACAGTTACTCCACAGTTTAGAATCTTGTCTTTAATTTTTTACACTTTAGAATTTGAAAGAAGTGGTAGAAATGGCCAGTTATGAAAGAACTGATTAAAAGCACAAGAAAATTAATAGCTTCATGATTAAATACAGAACTATCACATGGTTACTTCACTATGTCTGATGGTATAATAGGTCTTGTGATTTCCAATTAAATCAGAAATTTAATTAGCATGAGCTCCTCATATAGGAACTCTGTGGCAGAGGCACAGCTCTCCCATGCAGCATTCAATGGCCTTAGCCAGGAGACCACCCTTTCTCCTGCTGCAGTTCCCTGCTTCATTCACTGAACACTTTCCAATTTCAGAAACAATGGTCTCCTTCCCTGATCAGCTCTAACTTTTCCTCAACACAAGTCCATCCTGTGCACTGCAGAAAAAAAATGTAATCATTTAATTAAAGACTCGTGCATAGACCTTATGAAAGAGGGTTGAATCAGGTTGCACAGGCAGCCTTAATTGTGGCATATCCTAACCTTTGAGTTCTTCAACTTTGCAACCTTAGTGTGACACAGGCCCACTGGTGGTTCACTACTCCGTGTCAGCAACTCTTGTCAGGCCTGACATACTCACTATACCTAACACTGTTGTCATGACATATACCCAAAAGGTCGCATGTAATATATCATTGGAAAACAAATAACCCACTGGATCATTAATATCCTTGCATGATGCATGTACAGGATGTGTGCAAGGAATTATTGATACCTACTAGAATTATGTTTAATATCTGCTTGGCAAGAAATTCATAAGCACAGTCTGCCCTTGACAAAGGAGTGTGTATGTGTCTGTCCAGCCTGGTCATCAGGCAGACACAATAAAGGTCCATTTACATATAAAGGTAAACAAAGCTATCAAGCTAACAAGTGAGGGAGAAGACAGCCTGGTGTGTACACTCCAGCAGGAGAGAGAAGCTTTATCTGGGGTATAAATACAGGGGCATGCACCTCAAATGATAAGCAATCAAATCAACTGCATGCATACAATATTACTGTATTATTATGATGTTCGTCCATCGTTGTCAATGAAGACCTCAACAACTCATTCGTTCGATGACCAGGCTCTGTGTGTCCGAAGATGACTGATCAGTCCGATTCGGGCGTGGAACATCCTGTCACACGTCAGGCAGACATGTGATGGCACTATCGATGATGTGAGGGCAGCTCTGGACTTGTGCAGCTCACACTTCCTTTCAGCCTCAGCAGTACGCCTCGCCTCAGAAGTATTACTGCCAGTGTGAATGAGGCTGCGCCATGCTGGACGGTTCAGTGCGAGGGTTTTCCATGTGGCGGTGTTGATCTCAAGGGATGTCAGAGAGGTCTTCAGCATGTCCTTGAACCGCTTCTTTTGTCCTCCATGGGAGCTGTCATGGTACAATTCCCCCCTGTGAACCTTAGCATCCAAAAGATGGGGTACCAGCATGAATTCCTCTAAGGTCAATTACCAGCTTAGTACTTGTAGTGCTGCCGCCAAGCAGGAATTCCAGTGCCTGGTACACTCTGGTCCCCCTAAAACCTTGCCCGGGGAACCCCAAGACCCAGATCCTCTGGATCTTAACACAAGGAAAGTAAACCCTTTCCCCCACCGTTGCCTCTCCCAGGCTTCCCCTCCCTGGGTTACCCTGGAAGATCACTGTGATTCCAACTCCTTGTATCTTAAAACGAGAGCAACAATTCCCTTCCCCTCCTTCTCTTTCCCCCTCGCGACCTCCCTGAGAGAGAAGTATCCTAACACAGAGACGAAATTACCTCTCTCTCTCCTTCCCTTTTTCCCACCAAGTCCCTGGTATCCAGACCCAGTCCTCTGGTCTACCAGTAAATAAAAATAATCAGGTCTTAAACAGAAAGCTTTTAATTAAGAAGAAAAACAGTAAAATTCTTTGTAGATTTAAGGTGATCAGGTACTGGGTTTTTCAGCTATAGCACACTGGGAATACCCTCCCAGTAAGTATAGCAATTACAAATTAAATCTTTCCAAGCAAAGTACAAATTTGAACTCCTCAGCCAATCAGCATTGCAAATAAAGAAAAACAAACATAAGCCTAACTCGCCTTATCTACCTAGTACTTACTATTCTGAACTTATAAGAGCCTGGTTGGAGAGAAACCTGGTTGCACGTCTGGTCACTCTCAGAACCCAGAGAGAACAACCACCAAATTCTAACAGCACACACAAAAACTTCCCTTCCTCAAGATTTGAAAGTATTCTGTCCCCTGATTGGTCCTCTGGTCAGGTGACAGCCAGGCTTACTGGACTTGTTAACCCTTTACAGTCAAAAGAGATAAGTACCTTTGTTCTTTTAACTCCTACTATCTGTTTATGACAGGAGCGCTTTCCCTAGGTGAGTTCTCCATGGAAGAGCTGTTTAGGAATGCGCTCGTCACATTCTCATGACAGTCCAGCCCATCTGGTCTGGGCTCTCATCAGCAGTGTGTGAACTGACAGCAGACGCTCTGGTAAGGACTTCAGTATCGGGCACTTTGTCCTGCCATCTGATTTTTAGAAGCTTTCGCAGACAGGAAATGTGGAAGTGATTGAGCCTTCGTGTACGACTTTGATAGACAGTCCACGTCTCGCAGGCATACAGCAGAGTTGGAAGCACCACGAAGTCCTGTTACGGGTAGAGAGGTGGAAGACCGTATTGGTGATCAGAAGGTCATGTGCTGCACAAGCTTTCAGCAGTAACAGGCCATTGCTGTTACACTTTCCCACTCCATTTTTCCCCAATGACTCCTTTCCAGGCTGCAGCATCGCACCCGACTCTTGCGTTAAAATCGCCAAGCAGGATCAGCTTGTCTGTGCGGTGCACTGATGATAGCAGAGCATTTAGTTCTTCGTAGAATTTATCCTTCACATCCTCTGGGTTGGTCATTGTGGAAGCGTATGCGCTGATCAAAGTAGCTTGTTTTCCTTTTGGAAATGGAAGCTGCATTGTCATGAGTCGGTCATTCACACCCTTGGGGGGACTGGCAAGTTTCCAAACAAGATGATTCTTGATGGTGAAGCCAACTCCAGATTCATGACGCTCATCACCGCTGCGGCCACTTCAGAAGAATGTATAGCCTGACTCAGACAGCTGTCCTTCATTAGCAAGGCAAGTTTCGCTAAGGGCTGCAATGTTAATGTTGTAGCGTGTGAGCTCTCTGGCGACAAGTGCTGTTCTTCTCTCCGGTCTGTCTGCTGTGATGTTGTCCAGTAGCGTGCACACATGCCATGTGCCAAGTGATCGGTATCACTCTAAGTTTTGTATTTGTTCGACCGCTTTTATGGGATCCCCGCCAGCCGCAGTATGCTGGCCAGGATAAGGTGAAACAGGCAAAGTTTAGGGCACCTTTTCTAGCCCCCTCCTCATTCTACAGAGGTGAGCAGTGCAATCCTGAATAGGGCTGCTCAGTCGCTCAAGAAGACGCCAAGCTCCACTGCTGCTTCAGTCAGTGAGGAACGACCATTATACCTGAGCCGCCTGTGTGCAGGTCAGCGGCTACAGCTCCCAGTGTATCCACACCTGCTGCTTTGTCGCTCGTCCATCGCCACAGGACTTGATGTGATACGATATGATGTCGAGACTTACGCGTGAATTGGATTAAAGTGAGGGAGAGTTGCGTGACATCAACCTCACTCTCTCTTCCCAGTTCCTATCTGTATCCAGTGGCAGGACAAGAGTCGAGATGGCTGGAGATAGGGCAGGGCACAGTGGATGACCAGGACGCCTACGTGTCTTGTTGTGCTCTTGAGCGTTCCACAACGCTTGCTGTCACCGCCTTCCTGACTGTTGAACATGTTTCCTCAGTCAGTCAGATCCAGCCTTCTGGGTAGACAGGCCCTAACTCATCGAGGGTCTCAGACTCATCAGCTACCCTCACCTGGTTTAGCCCGCCAGTCGAGACGGTTTCCAGGGTGTGGCCGCTGTCACATGCTGGCAGCTACTCGGAGCCACAGGTGAGAGCTGGGTGTCAAGTGGGCACCAAAGTGGATGAGCTACTCCTAGGAGTACGACTGCTCCCCCATCAGAGGTACTACCCCTCCCTGACAACTCCATGCTGTATTATAAAAGTGCATCAGCTAAGGTCTTTTACAAAAGCAAATGACACACTGGATTCATATAATTGTGAAATGTATGTATTAATACTATGAGGAATTATGAATACTCAGTGATATCATGCTTTGAAGTCTGTGACGAAACAGGGAGAAACAGGTTCCCTCCCAGATAGGAGAGAAAGCAATTATCTGTCTCCAATGAAATTAAGCAAGGTGTGACCAAAACAGTGGAAGCTCTATTTGCATGTGAATCAGCAGGATGATGGGAAGTTCACAGGAAGGGAGGAACAGCATGAGGTCATCCTGAGTCTAGGGACAAGGCAGTGACTTTGGAAAAAAATATAAGGAGAGAGAAGAAGCCATCTTGGCACCCATCACTAGACGTACATAAGAAGCCAGAGCTCTTGCAAACTGAGAAAGATGGGTCCTTCCACCAAGGGGATAGAAAACTACCTTGGACAAAAATGGTAAGTTGCTGAAGTTGGTCTAAGCCATTAGAAAGCATATTTACTGTTTGTAAGCCTTTCTAACTTCATTACTTCTAGTTGGTATCCCTTAACCATGTCCTTTTGTTAATAAACTTGTTTTACTTTTAATCTAAACAACCCAATGCTGCATTTGAATTAAAGTGATTGTTAATGCCAGTTAATGTGGCAAACTGCTGGGAATTGTCCCTTTAAAATTAATAAGCAAACCTTATTAGTTCTCTGAGTAGCTCAGGAGAGGGCTGGATCCTCCAGGGCAGACAATTTGGGGAAAAATTAGGACAGAGTGTGTTGATCACTTGGCTATTAGTAACAAAAGCAGGTGGAGACCAGGCTGTGGTGTAACAAGCTGCCTGTCTAAGTCAGAGTTGCTGAACTAGGGCTGTTTAAACACACAGACACTCAGTGCATGCTGGTTGTGAGCATTCAGTTTGGGAACTACTGTAGCAGAGCATTTAAAGCATGGCTGGGTTGCAAGGTAGGCAGTGATATAACTCCTTACTGGTCTGGACTACATCCCAAAACATTACACTTAGCATTTCTCATTCTTTGCCCTATTTCATACTGGGCAGTATCTAGAACAATTTATTGTTAAAAAAAAGAAAGACTTCTGTTCATAAATACTTTGTCTTGTACTTCAGTGAAGAAGAGAATGACAGAAGCAATCAATTGTGCTTTCAAAAGGTCAGTATGGCATGACCCCAATATCCTATATGTCCTGACAGTCCATTTACAATTTGCTTTTTTCCTTTGAAATTAAGCATCATCACAGCAGGATTATAATGCCAGCTGTTAGTCCTTTGCTGTGTTCCAATGAAAGCCCACTTTTCCAGCACCTTTGGTGACAAGCAGGGACCAGTGGCTAGGCTATATATTACCAGGTCAGGAGATAGACCTCTCACTGTTTTCAAAGTTGACATTAACAAAACATTTTTATTGTTTGTTGCTGGTGCAAGAGAATACACCATGACTGGCACACAAGATTCCACACACAATTCTCTCCCTCTCCATCACCAATGCTTGGAGCCAATTCTCAAAGTGGGAGGAAGCTTGGAAAAGGAAGCCAGCTCAGGACTGGAGGGAGGGTTCTCCTACGTATGGCATCGAATGGTGCCAGTTCTTGGAACAGAAACCGGTTTGGGCGTTGAGGAATCCTCCCAGCACATTAAGCCAGATTCAGGAATAGGCTTGGGAGCAAATGCTGGCTCAAGAGCACTGCCTCTGCATTGGTCACCCGGCAGAAAGAGCTGAGTGACAAATGCTGGGAGAAGGGTGATACTTGCACTGTGAACTAGTTTCACTGTCTTCTTGTGATTATAGATGCAGCCTTATCTTTTCCCCCTCTCCAATGTGTTACCATAATTTAAACTGCTTGCTAAGCATATCCAGTCACTTCCAGGAACACTGTACAAAATTGCACTGTCTTCCTTGTTTGCAATTCAGCCCCTCTTGACTCTTTTAGGAGCAGTAATACAAAAGAACATTTTTGCTAGTGCAGAAAGACATGGAAGAAAGATCTAGGCATAGAAGTAGCCATCAATTTATCTGGGAACAAGTGGCATTATACTTTCACAAGCAGTCATTTGTGGGTGCCTGGGCCACAGCCAGAAGCAACAATAAATGTGGGACAGCTTCCTATGGTCAAAAGGCAGAGAGAGAGAGAAAGGACAAGTGATTTTTCCTGATGTTCCCATTTTGATTTCCTATGATGGGTCTTTAATCACTCAGAAACAGCATCCAATGCCTTCACACACATATCTGTGGTTTTGTCTATCAGCTGAGTGTAGTGCCACTAGCCTAGGCAGCTTCCATGGCTTGGGAGCAAGTTTTTACTTCCTACTCATTAGAATGAGCTAGTCAGAAGGGGGATGACATTTTAGGTTAGGGCTAGAGTAACAATTGGGGTTAATCCACCACTGACAAAAACTACAAGCATCTCATTAAAAAGGTGTGTACAGAATACATAAAAAAATACAGCTCATCTAACTATAATTTTGTTATAATGTCCTTAAACACCCTATGGCCAGACACTCCAGAGGAGAAAAGACTCTCCACTCCCTCTGTGGGTGAAAGGGAAAAATTCTGCCACAGAGAGCTTCATTTGAATAGGTTACCTACCCACTGTTTCTCTAGTGACATTTGGGGACACACCAAAAATTACATGATCTTGGATTGGAGTGGGTAGCGGGCTCCCAGAAAGGGGAAAGAACTCTTACCTTTTGACAAAGAGCTCCCTTCTGTGCAGCCAGGCCACTGCTCAGGGGTCCTAATGCTCTTGGTTACCTCCCATAGGGAATGCGGAACGAGGACTCTGCTGCAAGAGCAATCACAGAGAGAACACCAAGAGAGCTGAGTGGACTCTGGTGAGATCCTAGCTACCCAGCACCTTAACAAAGCTGAATCACGAAGCTGGGTTAGGGGAAGGTGCCTCCAGGCAAGCAGCTCCCTTTGGACTAGAGACAGACCTGCACAGAGACACAAAGGCTATTGTTACTCATTGATCCCAATCATGAGTGGTGTTAGGTGGGTGGGTGAGGTGATATGGCCAAGGCACTGTCACCTGTGGGACATTCTCACCAGGGAACAGGAAGGGAGTTGGAAGCTGCCAAAATTACTGGAAGGAGGGTATTTTACTCTTTATTTGCATATGCTTTCTGTTGCTGTGTTTTCCCAAGTTTATAACTGCAGTCCCTTTCCTCTAATCAATATTCCTTGTTTGTACAGTCTTGGCTTGCTTGTGAGCAAGAACATTCCGCCTGTTAAAGGCCTCCAGGGAGGGTGTATTTAGTTTTCCCAGGTTTCTGGATGGGATTCATGAGATGGTTTAGTCATTTGTCAAGAGGGAACCTAACTACATTGAATGCTGCCCTTTTTGACGCTGTTAACCACCTGGCAAAGGTTACACTAGGAAAAAAAGCTCCAACTACAATAAACTGTATATAAATACTCAGCCTTCTCAGATGGCTAGGTACTAGAGATCAGATAGGTTTGCCATCTGTCTACCTAGGCATTTATACCATGCTCATCGCCATGGTATCTGAGGACCTGGGATGTTTCAATGCCAAGATGTTTCAAAGGTTGACAGTTATCGGTCTTCATCCCATTTTTCGTACGGAAACTTTTACTTTTCTTTCACTGCTTAGGCTTAGTTCACCTCCCTGCATGCAGAGAGCTGCAAGTTGCAATCTCTGCACCTGTGAAATGCTCTGACTCCCAAGGGAGATTCATCCCAGATTAGATACAGGTGGTGTTTTGTACCTGCACCTTCCCTCAGAGTTTCCCCATAAAGCCTGTGCTGGCTGCCTACAAGCCCCCTGATAGAGCAGATACTTTAAACCACAATAAAACAGATTTATACCAGCTGAAGCCTCCTGCCCTGCATTATGCCAGCAGAATAACCCAGGAGGAAATGACACACCCCTTTATTTAATTCTCCCTTCCCCATATACATGAATAACCTTTACTATTGCTGCAGTGAAATGGGTATGCAAAGAACCTTCGCTGTATTTCAGTATTATCCAAAGAGCAAAGATTTGCTGTCTCTGGCTTTCATGAATTCCATCAGCACATATCAGGCACTGGTTGCTATAGAAGGCTCATTAAGCAGATTAATTGTTTTGACAAGTGCAAACAGAGGCAGTGCTAGCCCACTGAGGACCCTTAGCAGTAATATTTTTGTCCCTCCCCAATAATAATAAAAAGCAAATAGGCAGGGCACCAGGCATTGCTTAGTCTGCTTATGCCTAGTGCCATCTCTGAGTGTAAAACATTTAGTTCTGTGCCTGCACTGAATATTCAATAAACAGCTAATCACAACTTTAAAAATTCTGGCAAATACCTTTCCGACATTTTTACCATAGTGCTGCATGTTCTTGGACGTCCATTGGGGAAAACACAGAAATCAATTCAGTTCAGCTAATGTTTACATTTTCTTAATGGCCTGGTTTAAATTCACAGATGGTACATAATATGAATCTGACAAAATGCACATGAATTAAAATAATGTTAACAATTTAGATAAACTAAACAAAAAAGAAGGCTGGAAATACAATGCTCACTTACCTGTAACTGGACAGTAAGTCTACAATATGAATGATTTTTCCACTGTCTGTCACCATTTAGTTCTTGGGGTACTTTCATTTTAACCATGGCAGATATATCAGCTCTGTTCAGATTATACTCTTAATCCTGCAATCATCATTTCTTGGGTTGCAACTTCATCAGAATCATCAATTTAGCATTCTGGCTTCAGTTTGTAATGGGATGGGACACCCCTAAGCAAGGGTGCTGGGCACCTTTTGGCTTGAAGTAATAATAGCATGCATGGCGTGCATCATATATAGGGTTTACAGTTTTGTTCAATGGCTCTCAGCACCAGCCCTATAAAAAGTTGTTCCAGCATCCTTGTCTTGAAAGGAAAACCTAGGTGTTGTAGGAAATGTTGTTAACTCAGTAGAGGCCCCGCTTTCCTCTGCGTTAACATGATATATCACCACATACTGTGTGAATAGTGTCTGATCAAATTCCTGATCAGATACCTATATTATGCATAAATAAGGGCCCAATTCTGTAGTCTTCATTTAGGCAAAACTCCCATTTAAATCAAAGACCAAGTAAGATTTGTCCCCTACTAAATTCCTCCATAGTGTCTGTTAGAGTTAGAAAGTACCTTCATCTCTAAAACACTGGGCCAAATCCTGAAGTTCTTATTCAGACCTTATAAAGCAAAAATCCTGTTTAAGTGAGTAGGAATTTTGCCTGAATAAGAATGAGTCACTGCTCTCTTATGCTCCTGGTACAGAATGGCTATTACATTTCTATTCTACATTCCAATGGCTGTCTGCACATAAACAGTCTAATTCAGTTCTTATCCTCCAGAGCACGTGGAGTAGGCTCACCCAGTGAAAGAATGAAAGAAAAAAATATGTGATGAAATCCAACCAATCCAGCTCAAAACCACACCATAAAAGACTATCAAAATTTTCACTGACATCCAAATAGCAGGGGGGAAATGTCATGCCCAACTTGGACAAAAATTTGGCTGATATGACAAATTTTGCAGAGAACACTGGATTCTTGGAAAGGCAGATTCCAGAATGATTTTAAATTCAAATAAAATTTCTCACAGTTGTAGTGTCTATTTAGAAATATTGGCAGCCTTAATCTTATTTCCATGGTAACAGTGAGTAATCAGCAATGAACATTTTCTTTCATACATAAATGGAAACAAGATTGAACACAAAATGAAATACAAACTGCAGCAGAGCAAACATTCCATGAGGCAAACATGTTTTCGGAGAATTGTGCGAACCAAATTCTGCTCTCAGCTACAAAAGCACATGGAGCAACACTCAGGTTCAGTGGAGTTATTTCAGGTTTGCACTGGTGTAAATGATAGAAGAATAAAGGCTTTACAAGTTTATACTGTAGAATGGCCCAATACTTTTTTTTGTTTGGGCAAATACACTTATTTTGATAAAAAGTGAACAAGAGCCAGATTGAACTAAAAAATGTACAAAGCAAGAGCCCACCCACAAAAACAGAATTTGGAAAAAAAATTCCCATTACCCCATGAGAGCACAGAGTTGTCCACATTTGGTGGTAGGCTGGAGGCATGGCTCTATAGACACTTCACTTAATCTACTGACTCAAGAAATCTCTTTGAGAACTCTTAGACACTAAATGGACAATGGGGTGTGAGATAGGTTAGGCCTCTGCAACATACCCCCATGGCCAGCCACTTACCCTACCTCATCGTCTTCAGGGGTCAGCCCTTACCTTCCATGAGGCCCAATGCAGTGGTGCTATAGCTCTGCAGCTCATGCACTCTTCATTTCCACCAATGCTGAAATATTAAAGTTCAAAATTAAGAAAAACCAGGAACTCAAAATGTTGTCCCCTAAATCCACAGCAGCACCCCAGGCCTATCTTCAAACAACCACTCATTTTGTTATCTTGAGGGCCCAGTTATCCAATCCACCAGGAATCATCCAATCAGCAAACTGTTTCAGATTCTTGGCTATAACCTGGCTTCTTTCACAAAAGGAGAAGCAGAATTATATTTTCTTTCCTAGTCAGACATCCACTGACTGGTTTACTCCTTTTAAATCCCCTCTCCTCACCTGAAATCTGTTACAGGTGTAACAGGGCAGGGCTAATTGGATCCACAGGCCCTCATTAACCCACTTCTTGCTAATGTGGGGCCATATGCCTCATCAACAAGGGGATATGGCTGATAATGAAATATCTCACAATAAAAAAAAAGATTAGTTTATTTATAGGCAATTCTCTGGTATTTAACAAAATAAGCTTTTATTTATAGATTTTGGCTCAAATCCAGCCCAGGTTAGTTGTAAATAAAAGTTGCTGCCCTTTGGTACCTGTTTGGGGTCTCAGACCAACTGCTAGTGAAAGAGGGTCCACATCACAAACCCCACAACAAGCACCCGTGTTAGCAAGTCACAGCAGGGAAGACAAGGAACTGGAAACTGAACTTCCATCTCACCCACAACAGGTCAGGGCTCAGCAAGGTAGTCAGGGTATTACAGAGATGCTTGCACTGCTGCTGTTTGTTCTGGAGTTTTGATGTGGATAAAGAGAGCTTCGCTCCAGAGCTGTCAGTCAAACATACTTCATGAACACTATAGTTGAAAAGAATTAAAAGTTGCCTGAATGAAGGGCAAAACTGAATTGCTCACCACTTGAATGACAACTGCTGAATGGCGGATTGACACTGAACAGGAACCTTGAAGGTGTGGAAAATGAAACTCAAAGATACTGTATGCAAGTGGAGGAGTTAATTATATTAAGAGCAGCAATTACAAAACACACCTACTCCCAAAGACAAACTCAGTTGCCAGAAAACCAGATCTGTTCTCAGAACTTGAAATACTGGTTCGTGGCCACAAAATATCATTGCTTCCCATAGCTCAGCAGGATTCAAAAAAGGACTAGATATTAATCAATATAACAAGAACTTCCAGAGTAGTAATAAAGGATTTAAAAAGAGAAAGAGAGAGAGAGAAGGGTGTGTTTTGAAAGGGATATAAACCTTCATGCTGCAGGGTATAAGCCAACTTCTAAATCAGTAGTTCCCAAACTTTTTACTAAGACAACCCATCAACAACATTCTGTTCCAACACTGCAACCTTAGTCCTGGCCAAATGCAGAGGGGAGGCCTCAGGGGGTTGGGATTAGAAAGTGCGCCCACCCCACAGACACTTTGCAGGAGCAGCTCCTGTCCCAGTGCCCCTCTTCAGGCATTGCGAGCTGATGCACAGGGTTGCAGTGTTACTGAGATTTGGTCTGGATGCCTCTTCATCATGAGGAAGGTGCAGTCAGACCAAATTTGAGTGAGTGGCTCTGCAACCCCATCCTCCAGGCTGGAACACCCAGAGTGGGGAGCAAGCCCCAGCCCTGTGGAACAGAGTGAGTATGGGAGGGGCTCACTTTTCAACACCCCTCAGCCCGGGCCTCACCTCTGCCCTGGGAAGGGAGAAATATATATTTGCGTATGACCCAGTGACAGGTTAATATAACCCTGGATGTGGCAACCCATATAGAACCTTCCCACAATCCACTGGTGGGTCGGGATCCACTGCTCTAAATAACAGGTGTGAGGCTGAAACTTTCCTTTGAGACAGGTTATCCCATAACTGCCTACTTCAGGTTTCTTGTACCTTTCCCGAAGCATCTGGTACTGACCTCTGTCAGGCAGAGGATACTGGACTAGATGGACCTTGGGTCTGATCTAGTCTGGCAATCCCTGTCTTCCCATGGTACCAAAGTCAGAACTATCTTGGCTTTTATGGAAGAATTGCTAGCAAAGCTATTGGGAATCAATACTAAGGAGGACTCTGTGTATACAGAAAATAGTTAAAAGACTCTTGGCATGCTTGTCCATGAATCAGGGCTGTGAAGGCAATCATAATGGAGGATTTACAAGAACATGAGAGACAGACACAGATGCCCAGCTATTATACTGAGAACAGAATCCCCACCCCCCCAGCCACCATTTGAACCCTGTTACTGAATCTTGATGGAAAGACAGCTACTGATTGGAAGATAGATTAGCCAATGCATACAATCTTCAAGTCTTTTCTCAAGGCAAGAGAAAACTAATGTGTATCTTTCGGGACACAGCCATCGCTAACCAGTAACTTACATGTTCAGCAGGAAATTCCACACTGCAATTTCAGCTATATGTGTTAAGTGTCAGTTCCTATTCACACCAAAGTCAATGAGAAGTTTCCCATGGACTTCAGGGAGATTAGTACTAGCCTGTGAGATGGCACATGATATTTCAGTTACCTTACTTTTTTAATTGGCTATGTTGGATCAGTTTGTTTACTGTAAGTCGCTACAGGCTGGAACGTTTTGGTCATTTTGTTGTATTAAGTATTTAGGAGAAAAATGTGTTTTGTGTCACAGATGTCATTCCCAGGCATTTTCCTTACTAAAGGAATCTCAGACACAGTGGCTCAGATCCTGATCTCCAGCAAAGGGGCACATAGTGGAGGTCATGGCAGGAGGGGTGCAAAGGTGGTTTTTGCACTCATCCAATCCTGGATCTACTATATACCAGTCCATTCCCCTGACATAAATTAGTGCACCCCAAAAACTGATCTAAGTTACTGCCAGTAATGAACAGTCCCAGTGGGTCAATATAGCATCTGGGAGACCTGAGGGTGCTAGGCTACAACCCCTTCTTGCTAGCCATATTCCCAACATGGGCAGCAGAGAGGAAGGCATACAAGCCTCTAAGCCAACTCTATTCCACTAAGGGAATCTCTGTCCACTGGAGTGAGCCTCTTGCAGCTAGTTATGTTGGCTGTATGCACAGATTGATCTTGTGATGTAGTGTAAAGCAGCCATACCAGACCCCAAGATCAGTGCCAGTATGCCTCCCATTAAAGCGAAATGCTTAGCTTCCTTCTCACTGAATTTTATTTTCCTTACTCAGGCTTCCACATATGGGGCTAAGTTCTCCCTGAGTTATATCCTAGTCTCAACCCTGCATTCACTGTATACCTAAAACTCCAGATGTCTTCACTTTGAGTTTTGAGTGTGCCAGGACTGCAGGATTTTTCCCACATACAGCTTTATTGACTTCCGCAAGCTGTTAGGGCGAAATTCAACGTGCAGTGTAATGATTATGGACCAGATTCTGCTCTCAGTTCTGTTCCCAATCCCCTTTGACTTAAATGGGATTTGTGTGACCTTAACAAAGGGAAAAATGGGGCCCTATAGATGGCTTATATTTGAGGGCCCTATCGATGGTTTACAATTTTAGCTGTGTATTAATATGTTTTAATTAATATAATTCTAAATTCTAGCATAGATACTGCACAAACATTTTTTCCCAGTAAAGCTGAGCAAAATTGGAATTTCCATTCCTTGGTGAAATATTAGATTTTCAAAATGTTTTTTGTCCTGAATCAGTACGAATTGAAGCATTGGGTTTTTTTCATGGAATGACGTATTCCAAAAAAATTTGATTCAGAAATGCCAAAACATTTCATTTTGAGTCAGTTCAGTAGTACAGAAACTATATTTACTTACATTACCTTATTTATCGTGGCTCATTGCCTCATTGGAGTTGTAGCATGGGTTCAATGTCCCTTATTCTCCCCTATAGGCCAGGCTCTCCGGCTGGAATACATCTTCCACAATGCATCTGCAGCCATGTGACTCCCATGACACATAATGTTGCTCTGTCAGTGGTAGGCCTTACTGCATCATGGGAGATGTAGATCAGGCCTCCAAACTACAGCTCCCTTGATGCAATGTGTCAAAACAGGAAAATTCCATTTAACACTGAACTGACCTGCAATGGAACGTTTTGTCTAATTTTTGCCAGTAGAAAAATTCCATTTTGCCAAAATGTTTGAAGTTTTCCCATGGAAGTTCTCAATTTTGTTGTGGAAACTACATTTTTTGTTGAAAAAAATTTCCAACAGAAAGTTCCCGACTAGCTCTCATTGCAAGCCTGATTTTCCACTGAAAAACAGAAAAAATTCCACTGAGGTCAATCAATGGAATTATTGTTCAAGAGAGAAGAATCAGGCTCACAGTTTAGTACTTATTAGCACCTAAAAGTTGTCCTGTTATTCCAAATATCTGTGGCCAAGAAAAGCTGGAAATCTCAAAGGAGCAAGAGTGATGATGAATTTTCCAAGCTCTTCTGTTTCTGTTAGGGTTGGAAATACGATCAAGGATATCCTCTCTCATAATGGAGAGGATGAGGGCAGAAAGAATCAAGCTTGATGGGGGGGAAAGGGCAGAAAAGTCTGTACCCACTAGGGAACACTCCCTTCTCAAGCCTGGAATAGAACCCAAGGTTCCTGAATCTGAACACTCCTTTGCTGTCAGCAAATATTTTTGAAACCCACTAGCAAAGTGTATGACTCCCCTCCTGCTCTATTGCTGGTCCACACAGAGGATGACAATTACTGCTATCAGTTACTCTGTTAGCTCACATGGAAATATGCACACTGAAAACACATGTTAAAAGTGTATTGTCAGGGTTGTAAAGTCAAGCACTTAAAGTTGGGAAATGCCAGAATTAAGGTTGCCTGTGGAACCTTAACTGGGTTCCTTTGTGTATATGCTTTATGATAAGACTTTTTAATTATATGTTCACATACTATTTTTTCCCACAGGACCTCTGTCTCTATCAGTGTACTGAACGATCCTGCTTTGGGAATGAACCAGAGCTGGGTTAGTGAAGAAGACTTATCAGTAGTACCCCTGGAGGAAATATACTGAAGCAAGAGATTACATGAACAGAAAGGATGTCTCATGGTTAAGGCATTTGAATGCTGCCCTGGAGAATTATATTCTATCCCTGCCCCTGCCACCAACTTGCTATGTGATGCCAGACAACTCACTTGGCCCTACTTTTCACTGGTGGTCACTAATTGTGTGTTCCTCGTTTTCTTAATGCCTGAATTGCCAAAGTGATGATCACTCACAGCTGCAGCTGAAAACACTGGGACCTGTGCTTTAAACATATAATATGTTAAGTAGTCTGAAAAATCAGACCTGTATTTCTCAGATGGAATACTCAGCCATAGTCAATATTTTTGTCTTTATCTCTCTGTGCCTTGCCCCCGCCATCTGTAAATCTATAAAATGGGGATAATTTTACTCCAGCCCTGCAATGCAGCCCTCCAGCCAGGTCAGATTTTGTTTCCACCCCTTTTAGGGTAACAGAAAGTCTAACATAAGAGATCCGTCTTCCCACTCTTGGGCTAGTCCTCAGCCCATCCTCAAGGATCAGTCTCCAGCCTCACTCAGTAGTCCTTATATCAGGCTTGTTCACACCTTCCACAAGGATGGCAGGGGAACCCAGACCTACATTCTGTTCTGGGTTCCAGCCCAGGAACACTGTATCAAGCAACTAGGTTTGAGCCTTCATAAGTAGTATAACCTTGATAATATTCATCACCATAGACTTTTTAACAGGTTTCCATGCCCCATTTAGGGCTTATGTCCTGGCTCCCATTCCCATATCCAGTAGTGTACATTTTTGGTGCTGTCAGCCATTTTGATTTTTTTTTTAATTATTTTTCTGTGTTTGGCCAGGGGAATGTTGTACGCTTGTGTTTTGACACATTTGGTTGCTTGTTTAGAGAAAAAGTATGAAAGAATAGAAAGAGAGAGCTTAAAGAAAAGGAGTATTTTTAAAAAGAAAGCTTTTTGGTTAGGTTGAGTAAGGAGCGCTGTTATGAAAGAATAGAAAGATTGTTTGGTTAGGTTGAGTATGGAGAGAGGGTTTTAGAGAAACAAATAAAAAACAAAGCAACAAGAGAGTTTGTGTTACTGAACACAAGCAGAGTGAAGCATCCTACCCCAATGACTGCCAGTAGGGAAATGATAGCTGCTCTGGGCGGCGAGCCTCAGGAGCTATCCCCAGCTCCCGGTCAGACCAATCAGAAGCCATTTTACAGCTTTGTCATAGAATGCATTTTTCTGAACCAATCCTATCGTACTAAGGTTGTAAACAAGAGCCTTGTATATATTTTTTTCCTTTCAGAACAATTTAAACTGTTTTTACCTCATCATGCGCTTCTGGCTGTGCATCTGATGGCCACTCGCTACACACCAGAACTGTGATCATGTACAGTCCTGGCTTGGTTATCTGTAAAAAAACAATTATGTTTTAAGCGCATAATTGTAATAATTTTTTCACACCTGGTGAAACTTTCAGATGCTTTTACCGTAACAATGTTGCCATTTTTCCATGGCTCAGGGTCTATCAGTTGGCTTTCGACTTCACTATCCTCCGACAATACATCGGCAGCCATGTCTTCATATACTGGCTCTTCTTCCATTCCTACCTATAAAAAGCATAAATATATTTAATCATAAAACATAAAACATTTATAATTTTTCAACATTTTATTATAAAATAATATAAATCACCTTACCTCCATCTTCAAGTCTCCTTCCTCCAAAGTTGGCAACAGATTTTTTCGCACACTACTCTTTTCCTCTTTTATAGATGGTGATGACTCCATAAAGTGTTCTTGGTTCTTTGGTTCAATTTCAGGCTGAAACAAGGGGTTCAGCATCGGTGCTGTCTCTTCAGCAAAACAACTGTAAATGGGGCATCTCTTCTGAACACAGCTAGGGGCACCCCAAAACAATTCAGGTTTCTTGGTGTCTGTAGGTGTCTTGTAAAAGGACATGGCCATACTGTCCAGCTTCCTAATTTTAAAACTACAGTTTGCAAAAAAACACTGTTTTATACGCACAGGCAAATGCTAGTGTTTTTCAAATAATCCACTCTAGGATAGTCTGCTTCTGAAAGGATCAGAGCAGAGGAGAAGAATTACTTCTCATGTCTTGCTTAGAACACTCCTGCTGATACATCCCAGAATGATGTTGCCTTTTTTTGCAACAGTGTTACACAGTTGACTCATATTTAGCTTGTGGTCCACTATGACTCCCAGATCCCTTTCTGCAGTACTCCTTCCTAGGCAGTCATTTCCCATTTTGTATGTGTGCAACTGATTGTTCCTTCCTAAATGGAGTACTTTGCATTTGTCCTCATTGAATATCATCCTATTTACTTCAGACCATTTCTCCAATTTGTCCAGATCATTCTGAATTTTAATTCTATCCTCAAAAGCACTTGCAACCCTTCCCAGTTTGGTATCATCCACAAACTTTATAAGTGTAATCTCTATGCTATGATGCAGATATTGAACAGAACAGAACTCAGAACTGATCGCTGTGGGACCCACTCGTTATGCCCTTCCAGGATGACTGTGAACCACTGATAATTACTCTCTGGAAAAAGTTTTCCAACCAATTATGCACCCGTGTTATAGTAGCTCCATCTGGGTTGCATTTCAGATGCACTGCTGTTTCCCTGGGCTAGTTCCTATTATCTATTAGCCATTTTCGCTACTTTCCTGCAACATGTGCATAACATAGCTCTATTATGGTTCCCAGGGCTCTGGCTTCTCCTTGGGTCCTCCCAGCTCCTTCTTTCTCTTGCTAGAACTCCAACCCATTAGGACTGCCCCTTTGTTCCCTACACCAGACAAGTCAAACCCACCAAAAAAAATGCAGAAATTGGGCTTGGTTTTGGCTAAATTGGCTTGTGAGTTGCTTGTTGGCTAGTTCTTGGCTTGTAGCTTGGTGCTTGTATGGTTTGTAGCTTTTTTTTTTTAAAATCAGCTCCTGGCAAGTAGGGGCAAAGGGGACAAGCAGGGGCAAGGAGAGGGAGAGAGTCAGGGGTTCACAGCAGGCCCACCACAGTCCCAGACTGCACGCCGGGGGATCTACTCACATAGAGTGTTGCCGTTCTTAGGGATTGTCTTGTTTTGGCCTTGTTTTGAAATGGAATTAGCTTGATTTTTGGCTTATTGTGGAAGTTGGGGTGCTTATTTACTGCATGAAAGTTGGCAACTGTGCCCTATACCCTTTCCTTCTTCAGTCTACTCTAACCCTACCCCTTCCCAGGAAGGTGGAACTTCCTTCCTCTTCTCTCCTGGACCTCCCATATAGTTTTCACTTCCTTCTTTTATGAAGACCCAGCTCCCTCCCCACTGAGTCTAATAACAAATCAAACCTGAAGCAGCCTCCAGGTGAAGCAAGGTGGCCTGATCTCTCAGACTCCTTGTTCCCTTGTCCTGTTCGGTAGACACGCCATCACACAGGGTTGCTGTGAAAATTAATTAATTAATATTTGTGAACCACTTGGATACTATAGCGATGAGCACTACAGAAAAGCCCATGAAAAAATTAGTAATTCTCTCTTCAGAGATGGCTTTGAATAGTGTGTGATAAATAAGGAAAAAAACAAAATATTGTCCAGGCTGTGCACTGAATGAGGCAGGAGTCTGTGGAAAAAATAGCATGTGACCATGTAGTTAAAAACTATGGCATAATGTATGTACACAAGGAGCTGAATTAAGTTTACACAGGCAATATTAATCCTGGCATTTCCTTACTTATTAGTGCTTAATTTAGCAACCTTAATAATGTTTCTAAATGTAGTTTTTGTGTGCAATAATTTATTTACACTGTAATAGACATCTTGGGAATAAATATATCAGGATTTATATTTTAAATATTTGGACAGTGTTGGTTTTCCAAATCAAATTTAGAGAAATGATAATTTTCCTTGTTGGTATCACCTGTACACCTGACCTTGCCATCATTAGCCCCATTTACAGACTGTCTCTGATCCACCCTCTAAGCTCACACTCTTCATGCCACAATTGTCTTTCAATCATATCTCATCCCTCTGGATTATCTAATCACAGCCAGAAATCGGCAGTGGATTATCTTGTTATACTAAATCTTGTTTGCAAGGAATCCCATCTGTATGGCAAGCTCTTTAATGGTTCTCTTTTAAGAGGACTGGGATGCATCCATTCCTGACTGTATCCTAATTACATGTTGAACATTGCCTATAGTCACAGCTTTGGTTTCTTGACATGACAATGGGCATATTCCTCTGAAGTCAAAGATTTACTAGAATGAAGAATCCTTGATGCATGCCTCAGGTTATAACTCACCCCCAGCTAATCAAGAGTTCACTCTGTGACAGTTTGTTAGGTTTGCATAACAATGCAGTCTAGTGAAGTAGAATGAAAACTACCCAATTTGTTACCCAATTTGCTCTGCTCCTCATTTCCTTGAACTTCTGCTTATATATTTTCATTTTCTCCTTTATTAAGTTGTCTTCTTAAAGTGCTTTTCTCAATACAAACTACACAGAATGCTGTTTAACTTCAAATTAATGGAAAACAAATTATTCTCTCCCTCTCCAATAACCACATGATGTACTCTGAAGATTCTCAGATTACAGTTGCTTATTACAAATTACTAGACACCAGGGATGCCATTCAGCTAGCAGTTTCCTTGGCTAAATCTTCACTACACAGATCACTCAAGGGATTAGCACCTGGGTATGAGCACCGAAGGTAGCCTTAAGCAGCTGAGAGCATCCCCACCGCAAAGCTTTAGCCACGTTATAGTGTACTTGCTGTTTCTCCACTCACCTGTGTTTGTCTGGGGGCATGTCCCATCATTTTTTATGCTGAGACACTCAAGGTTTCTTTCACAGTCAATGGTGTCAATTGCAGGAGAACTTGTGTATCCACGGGGGAACTGTGGGAAGGGAATTGGAGGACTATCAGTACTCAGGTGATGTTGCCTGTGTCCTCACTGCACAATTGGTGGGTTCCAGCCTGAATTAAACTGGAGCCCAGGTTCTAACCTTCACCCCGATCTGGGTAAACTAGCCTAGGCTTAAAGCAGCTCCCAGACTGAAGTCAGGGGTTTTTCCTGTTTGGATGATTGGGGGGATTGAGCTAAGAGCCTGAGTTAACTGTGCCATGAAGACAGACTCTTTAAGGGCAATCCCCTTCTCCTCCATCACTACCAGTTTCTCTAGTCCAGTTGCCCTGACACCTGTCTGTATATTTTCCCACTCCTTACCTAAGGGAACATGAAGATGCACTGAACAAAGATGACTGTTTTAATTCAGATAATTGTGTCCTACCTTTCGCTATAGCTCTTTTGGATTTGTTTGGAGAATAGCTGTTATCTTCATAAGAAATGAATAGCACTATTCAATATTATTTGGAAAAACATATGACTGGTTATTAAAAAGAAAACCAGGCATACAGGATGTTGTTTCTACCTTTGCATCCTGACTTCAACAAACAGATTAGCATCCTTACACGAGTACTGATGAAATATATTTCAGCTAAACCAAGGTTTGGTCTTTGTATGTATGACAAATCATCTTCATTTCTATTCTTCAGAAGGTTTGCCACTTTATGCTGTTTGCATAATAAATTCATTATTTTCTTTTTCAAGAAAATTGCCTAGATTCTTAGGAAATCCAGATATCTGTGGACACAAACATCTTCACAACATGTTCCATGCTATTCCTTGTGCATTGACCACCCACCATGAACTGATCTGTATAACCACTATTCTCTTCTCAAGACCCACATCTGCTGAAATGCCTATGAGAAAAATGCCTGTTAAAGATGCCTTGAGAGACAGGGGGGATGCCTTCATCTCTCTATAAGTTTTCTAAGGTGTTGTGTATTTAATTATATATCTCTCCCCTCATTCTTCATATGTCCAGGAAAGGGACCGTGTTTTGACATGTATTTGTATAGCATTTAGCTCACAATGGGACCCCATTCCTGGCCCTTTGACTGCCACAACAATCTAAGTATCATTAAATAATGCCCTGGCACCTAAAACGTGTTGGGTCTACTTAATGAAATCTCTTGAAAAATGACTTTGTTGGACTAGACCAAATATTTTCTCATGAATAATCAGTAGACTGATTACAGGAAGAAAAAAACTAGAGGAGAAGAAGAAGAAATATTTGTTGTAACTGTGCACTGCATGTTGTCTTATCGCATAACTTTTTAAGTAACTGGTACATGGAATATAATGCACCGAGCAGCAGCAGCAGTGGAACACATATATCTATAAATATGGTAATGTCCCTGCAGCTAATAGACTATTAGATTACCAGTATGCTATAATGAACCTATAAATGTCATGCTTCATGTATCAGTGATGTTAGCAACATGAAAGGCACTCTAGTCACAATCACAATTCCTTCCAATTCTTCCTTTTCCTTCCCTGATACGACACTCTGCTCCCCACCCCCCACACCTTTTCTATGAGAATCAGATGACCCTCTTTCACAAACTTTGTGAGTTATTATCTGGGCGCTCATATACCATCAGATTCTCCTCCCTGTTTCATAGTTATCTTGGTATGGAAAATAAACAAGCAGATGCATTAAAGTATTCATTGATCTGTGAAAATAGTTTCCTAATTTTGTGCTATATTTTAGTTTATTTCTGCCACAATCAACGCCTCCTGTATTTCCCTAAGTAATGAAATGGTATACGGCTTACACTGCAGATGGAACATTAAAGGCATGTACCATACCTTCCAAGATAAAGAGAGAGTTCCACCAGTTAGACCCTGAAGGTCTTCTGGAAATTAGAAGGATAACAACATCCCTCTAACTGTCTTGAGCAGCTAAATACATAGGTAAAGATAGAGTACCAATAATATCAGAGCTCAATCCAGCTCATTGAAGTCAATGGGAGTTTTGCCAGTCATTTCAAAGAAAGCATAATCAGGGTCATGGTAGGACAATCTTCTCTTAACGGAATTCAGAAGAAATACCAGTAATTCCTCTTTCTCTCTCTCGTTTTCATTTTTTTAAGCTAAATGCCTATCCACTTATTTCTTAGACCAGCTTTGTAACTGTGATAGCTGGCATAAACTTTGGTGGCAGTGTAATCAAATAAGTGCCTATGAGAACAAGGGCAACTCTACCGAGAATGAAGGGGGACCAAAACAGAGATGCCCAAAGCGCCTTGCATGAGAGTCTAAGTTCACAAAGCAATGTTCCAACAATATAACAAATATGCAAATAGAAAGTGATAAAGTGGCAGTAAGATCAATACACCTGATGGGATAGGACCAGGGGGGAAAAACTTTAAGGACTATTCTAATTAGTTCTAGGGGAGAGATGACATCTGATTAACAGATGCAGACATTTTCAAAAGGAATCAGTGATTTTGGGTGCCCACTCTGAGACACCTTAGGCCTGATATTCAAAGTGCTGAACATCAACAACTGTAGGGAGCTGCAGGTGCAAAACACCTGAAAAATCAGGCCCAAGGTGTCTGAGTTAGGGAACCAAAAACTGGAACAAATTTAACATTTTTAATATTTGGCTCTTATAGTCTAGCCTTGTAGAATCTCCAAGAACTGAATTATTTGATTAGTTAGTTTTGCACGCAGTGAGACCAAATCTATAAATACTACAGTATCACACACACACTATTAAAAGTAGTCACTTTCTTTAAAGATGTCTTATGTTCATGAGGGACAGCACAATGCTAATCCCATTAATTCATAAAATATTACAATTATAAAGTGTATGGGCAACACAGAAAAAGTCATAACAATGTTACACAAACATTTGTACATAAATGACATGGGGGAACAACTGTGATTACCTCTTGTGTCAAGCTGTAAACCATGCAGGGGTTGATTCTGCAAACCCTATTCACATTGAGTAGAATTTACAAGCCCATTGAAAGGAATGAGATCATGCATGTGAGAAAGTAGTATTCAGAGTGAATAAAGATTACAAGAATTAGGCCCATAGCATTAAGGTATTGCAGTAAAGTAGAACAAAATTTATATTAATATATGTACTGTAATAATACATTATAACAGGAGGGTTAATATTTTTAACTGGACACTGGCTCAGTGGATCTTTTCTCTTGCTGAGAAACCAACAAAGGAAAAGTAACTAAGACAGTCTGTCAGCAGCCAGGATGGCCCAGAGATAAGTCCCCTTCTGTCCCATTTTGTGGGAGATCTTTAATCTTCCTGTTTTCCATCGTTTATTGCCCTTTAACTTTACTCTTCCTATGGAGCCTCTGTGTGAGGCTCTACTACCTCCTGGCTGAGGACTGCTTTGGTTTACAGCATTTGGCAAGTAGAAGGTGCGAGTGCAGGAAATGGTCTGAGATGGTAATCTATGCAATGGTAGGGTGCTAACTGCAAGATCTGCCTGGAGGAACAGAAAAGTTGCCAAGCTTGTCAGGAAAGTTAGTGATATGGTTATGGAACTCACATTTCAATCTGTGACTGAGTGGCCTCAACAAAACTTCGAACACATCTGTTAATACTGTGATCTGTGTATCATTATACACTTGCTTCACTTGTCAAGCATTTTTAGCACATTAGTAACTAGTGGGTTGGAGTGGGTTGGGTTCAGGGTGGGAAGATGTATTTTTCCAGGTATTTCTCATTAATAGTTTTTGAAGAAAACCTGAAAAGTGATCTACTTCTGGCAGAGAGTTACTAGCAGGCAGGCTTAAATAGGTTTCTACAGAACTAGTCTTTTAGGACTACTGTAAACAGAGATGGTTTAGGACTACTGTAAACAGAGATGGGTCTATGCCACGATGGTTCTGTGGTCATTCAGATCTAAACTTCCCTACAGTGTGAGGTAAAATGGACCAAATGTTCTAGTTTGAAATCATATTTAATAAAAAGGTATTTTCCATGAATGTTTCCCCTATTTGCAACTGTTATTTTTAATTCAAAATCTGTAGGAGCTTGCAATTTATTTCTGTTTTGAAACAATGATTCACTGATTATCATTTTCTCCCCCTTATCCAGAAGGATGTCCCACACCTTTATTTCTTTCTTTCCCTTCTGCACACCCCCTGCACAAAATGTATTTTTTGCCTTGTAAAAAGGCCCAGACATGGAGACCTAACCATAAACAATCCATACCTTTGGGGAATGGTGAAATCTACCCTCTTGCTGGGAGGAAAGTAAAGAGCAAGCAGGATGAATCAAAGTGCTGTGGCCCAAGATCAGCAGGTCTTGTCCTCATGGATCTTGGACCATCTATGTGCAGACATGCATTCCCTGGGCCTGACTGAAGCAACAGCAGCATGACTCACAAGGCTGCTATTGACTGCCTCATCACCCACCTGCCATTGCATTTACCCCCTCCCTTAAGAAATACAGCAGAAAACTTCCCGAATATCTTACTCATAGATAATGTAACCTGCCACAGTAATTTGAAAAGCACTTTTTAAACACTCTATGTCAAAGCTTTCTCACTGAATAGTAGCAATTGCTGGTGATTTACTTGTTGCATTTTTCTGGCAAGAAAAAACATTACAACCATGTCATAAACAGATGGTTAAGGGTTAATGTCTCTTTTACCTGTAAAGGGTTAAGAAGCTCAGTAAACCTGGCTGACACCTGACCAGAGGACCAATAGCGGGATAAGATAATTTCAAATCTTGGTGGAGGGAAGTCTTTGTTTGTGCTTTTTGTTTTGTTCGCTGTTCCTCTCCGGACGAAGGGACGGCATCATTCCAGCTTTCCCAATCTTTCTGAATCAGCTTTCATGTTTCAAGATTGTAAATGTAATAGCCAGGCAAAGGTGATTAGTCTTATGTTTGTTGCTCAAACTTGGTAAATGGTCTTTTGCTGAAGGATTTTTACCTCTGTTTGCTGTAAGTTTGAAAATCTAAGGGTCTGGGGCGGTGTCCCTCTAGTCTATGTGAATCTGAGTACCCTGTAAAGCATTTTCCATCCTGATTTTACAGAGATAATTTTTACTTTTTCTTTCTTTAATTAAAAGCTTTCTTTTTAAGAACCTGATTGATTTTTCCTTGTTTTAAGATCCAAGGAGTTTAGATCGGCGTGAAGCCTCTCAAGGCAACCCAGGGAGGGGAAAGTCTGGGGGGAAAAGGAGGGGGATGGTTAATTTCTCGTTGTTTTAAGACCCAAGGGGTTTGGGTCTGGGTTTCCCAGGGAAGGTACTGGGGGAACAGAAAGTGTGCCAGACACTAAATTCCAGCTGGTGGCAGCGTACCAAACCTAAGCTAGTAATTAAGTTTAGAAGTGTTCATGCAGGTCCCCACTTCTTGTACTCTAAAGTTCAAAGTGGGGAAAAAACCTTGACAAACCAGAAAACAGCCTAAGTGTGGATCTTTACTTTACTCAAGTTAATGTCAAGATTTCATGTGAGAGAGAGCTCTTGCAAAGTGCCTAATTAGGGTAATTTCACTGGTAAGACTGACACATAGAAGATCTTCAGAACTTACTGATACCCTTAGCTCAATGCAGTTTATACATTTGAAATCTCATGTTCTGAGATTTTTCTGCAGTTTCCTCCAAGTTAAATTTTCTGCAGCTTCCTGCACCTTGTGATCTTTGTGCAGTGCTACTGTGTCTATAAATTAAGTGACCATGGCCTTGGTGAAAGTCATTTGACAGAACAAATCTCTCCCCACATATTTTATAATTTCTTCTTTACATCTCAGTAATATATGAGGTGACATAAGCTAATAAAAGGAAACTATCAGCAATGAATTGTGCACATATTCGTTTATCACAAAAGGAGGAATTGTTTGATGGCAATCCTTAATGTACATTATATCTCTTTCTCTTCCATGTAAACGCAGGCAGATGATACATTGACTTGTCCTTGGGATGGTGTCACACAGCAGAGCTGATAATAAGTCATTCACGACCATACCGCTGACTAACACACCCAGAAAATCTAAACAAATGCAATACAATACTGCAAAGACCAATATCCTAAGCTATTTCCATTTGCAATGCAGAATGTATTTTTAATTTAAGTCACTTCAGTGGTCTGAGTAGGTCTTCAGTCCTAATCAGGGTGGAGTCAGATTACATAATTATTAACAACACATGTCACAATTTAACTGTCTCATCCATGCTATAAGATAAAGTGATCTTCCTTTACGTTATATTATGTTCAAGAGGAACACCATAATACTAGTCCTGTCCCTGACAAAAGTCATGTTCTGCCTTTCTCTGTGGGTTCATATCACACTGTCACAGAATATGGGAGAGAACTACAGTGGACATATCCTCATGCAGTCACAATTCGTGAAACAGGGTTTGGTTTTCTCATTGAGGACATCTTTATTTGTCATACTAAAATGTTTAACCAGTCCCTATGAGTGAACATATTAGTCTGCAATGGGCATAGCACCTGAAGTTTTGCTGCACATTTTGAGCCAGATTCATTATTGCCCTTCAGCCCCTTTGTGCAAGCACAGCTGGTGGAAAGAAGCAGAGGGCAGGCAGAAGCACACACACACACACACACCCCAGTGAATAGCACAGGCACAGAGGGCCTCTGTGTCAAATACAGAGGCAGCTCTGCTCTGCCCCCTCAGAAGCTTCTGTTGCTGGGGGCATTCCAAAGTCATCCACAGGCATACTGGAGGTTAGCTGGAGTGGTCCTGTGCCCTGAAAATTCCCTGCTGCCGAAAGCCACATGGAGATAATGGGAATGCTGGGGACTCTTCATATCCTATGCTAGGGATGAACTGGCCCCACAGTCCCTGAACAGCGGTGCAAGCCACCTGCTCTCAATTCCTGTACGTGGTACAGGGATCACACTCAACGTATTATGCCTCCTAAGGAGGTAGGGAGTCCTGTTACTAGATTTTTCCTGGGTTATCTGCAGTGTTTTATCTTTACAAAGACTGTTTTATCTTTACAAAGACTATTTTATCAGTTCAGAGTTTTAGAAAGGCTTGTTTATGCTCACAAAGCATTTCAAGTCAGTACTGTGAAAATATGATAAACCTGCAGTCAATAAAGTTAATTATAAACCTATCAGAATGCTCAGGTTGAAGTCCTGATTTCCTATTGATAACTCCCAGTCTTTATCTACTATGAAAAGATAACCGCTCTAAAGTAAGCAGTGACTCCATGACAACATGCTATTATACTGCTCAAATTTTAACCTTTCAACAGATGCAAAAGTAATTACATTAATTTTCTTTATATTTTTATATTTCACATTTTAATGCCCTTCAGGTCAGGGACTTCTCAGTAGTTAATTACCAGATGGATTAAGGCCCTGAGGCAAATGCAAGGGACTTCACGTTTCCCACTATCTGCCCATTAATAAATAAATAATAAAATAGTTACACTTAGCACTTGTATAGCACTTTTCATCTGTAAATCTCAGAGAGCTTTACCAAGGTAAATAAGAACCATCATCTCCATTTCGCAGATAGTGAAACAGAGGCGCAAAGAGGTGAAGTGATTTCCCCAAGATTATATAGCGACTCACTGGATAGAGAGGGAGCACTAGTGATGCCTATGTATCTTGTGAATGAATATAAACAATAATTCCTTGGAATACTAACAGTACCGCTGAGACAGCTACTTATATAAGTTCCACTAACATATAGTCTTTTGTATAACTAACAGCTGTCCACCCTGACTGAGCATTCACCAGGCTAGATCGTACATACTACACTACAGCCACACCCCTGGGCAATGTAAGTTACACAGACCTAAGGGACAGCGCTATGCTGGCAAAAGAAGTTCTCTCAGTGACATAGCTACCGCCGCTCAGGGAGGTGGAGTAATTATGCCGACAGGAGAGCTCTCTCCTGTCAGCATAGAGTGTCTGCACTAGCAGCGCTACAGCAGCACAGCTGCATTGGTACAGCTGAGCCACTGTAGTGATTCTAGTGTAGACTAGCCCTGGCCCTTTGCTTCTGGTCAGTAGGAACCAATACCTCCGTTCCGACTTCCAGGGTGTGTGCTAAACGTCATTGTTATCTCATCTCCTTTACCATAGGAAACTTCCCAAATGCCAGTGATCCTTCCAGATTCACCAGCCCCGCTTCTCAACACTAAGGATGGAATTTGACATGGCCTATACACTCATCCCTCTTCAAAGTTGTGCAGGGGTGTATCCTGCCTATGGAGCATTCCTTCAAACAGCCAACTACTGTATCTGTGATTTGCTCCAATATCATTCATGAGGAGATTCTTACTATGGAACACATAATGGACTGCTCCTAAATATTCTCCACAGCTGAGGTCGTGCCATCACTAGTACTAACAATCAGTTTTCTCTCCAATTGTAAGTGCTTTCAGACAAAGATAAATCTGTGTGGAAAATACCTGCATAGAGATAATGAAAATCACAGAATTTCAACTTGCAGAGTTTCTTCCAGAGCATCATGTAGTTAAACAGGCAGGGGCAAGACCCACCAAATTCACGGATGTCCTGAGATGTCTGGAGAAATCCCATAGTTCTCAGGACACCTGTGGAAAGTGGAGGCTGTTGCATAGAAGATCAATGCATCCATAATGTACTCAGGTACATCATGTTCCCTATAGCATTAGCCATGCCACTATGGACTCCCAGGTGCAGACTATCCCCCAGAAATCCATTCTTAAGAGCAATTTCAAACATGAAGGGGAATATACATCCAAATTGCTGTCTGTGTCAACATTATCTTACGTAGTGCAGAAGTGTAAGATCTACTGTATATTGGCCTAAACATCATCTAAAAATAGCCGATAACAAGAGCGTTTTCCATGGGGAAATATTAAGCAAACAAATCCCAATCAGATCACCCTGCTACATTTCCCTCCAGCAGCAAAAGAGCCTTTTAATTCTGTTTATGCATATCTCGATAAGGGAAGGAGACTGTCAATAGTTCTTCTCTGACCTGAACCCCCTGATAAGGTTTTAATCTTTTCCATTGTCTAACTAATCGTTTTTGGACATATCATATATTGCAATTTCTTTGAGAAGTAGGAAACTCAGTATATGATTCAAAACCACTTCTCCCAGGTCACTAACTATATCCTGCTAATCATAATTTTCACAAACGCATTCTAGCTTGACTGGCACAGGCAGCATTGAGCGTTCAGTATGCAGCAGGTACTGTGAGAACTTAATTACATGACCAGTACAACCATTCCCAAATTATATCAGCTTCTGTCAGTTGAGAATGAGCCATTTCAAATACTTGTCTTTGTAGACATTCACCAGAAAAATCTCTGTGTGATTCATTAAAATGGGTTATACAGCACAAGCTGAAAACCTGGCCCTCACTCAAATCAATTCAGCATCATTTTTCTTCTCTTGCTCCCCATTTCTCTCCTCCCACCTCATTTACATTCCCAGACTTCCCTACCTTTACTATTAATCAGCAGTCCTCTGTACAGTCCTTTACTTCTTGCTAATAAAGCAAGTCACACAACTTCTGTCAATGCTGCAGCCTGCTCCCTCTGCCAGAGACAGAGTATGTCACCTCTTTAAGATACTCAGCCTTTGTCAAGAAAAAGTGGAATTGTCATGTTCACATCTCCTGCATGGCTGAGCCGTTCGGATTCCAGAGAATTACAAGGCACTACCACCCACAGAACAATATGGAGTTGCATGCTTTTTTTTAAACCCTCGCTGCAGACACCACCCAACTTTAGACAGGTCGGGCATCAACACCAGTGCAAATTTATTTCCTCTTATTATTGATCTATATTGTGGTAATGGCTTAGAGTCCTAGTTATGGTCCAGGACCCCATTATGTTAGCCAATGTAATAGCACCAAAAAAGAGAGAGATGGGAGCTTAAAAAAACAAAAAATTAAACTCTCTCTGCAAGGATGTGTTTGTTACAATATTGCCAATGCCAAATGTTAACAAAACCATGAGTCAGTCCCTAAAGAACAATGAGGCTATCTTAAAAACCATGAGATTTCTAACACACACTACTTTTTGAGTTCTTTTTATTGGCCTTCTGGGTTTCCAGTCTTTAAGGTGCACTGGGGTTACATTTTTAAACTTTTCTCCACAGTCATAAGGGCTAAAACTTACTTTTTAAACAAATGGAAGCTGAGATTCTCATGTACTCATGCAACTCCAAGAGAAACACCAAACATTGCAAGACTCATGATAAAATCATGAGGGTTGGCTACAAAATCATTGTTTATCTATGCCCAGAATGGATTTTGTGAACAATGGCCAGTACTGAAAATAAATTGAAAAATTTGGCCACATGGCTGTAATTATTTTTAGTATGCTTCACAGTCCAGAATTTCTGAAAGCTTTCCCCATTTTGGCCTCTAGATCTTTTGGGAGTGTTTTGTCAAACTTGCTCAACACAGTACAGATTAATGTTCACCCACTCATCCATTTCTATGTGTTACTCAGTGATTTAAGCTTTAAAACCCTCTTGTCATTTGCTATCATTATCTTCTTCAGGGAAAGCATTCTGCTTCATTACATTATGTCTTCATTAAAATAAAACTTCAAATGGCATGTGGGTGAACAAAGCCCTCCAGTTCCATCTACGCCATTTGTAAAGGGTGGCAAAGAGCCCATTGCCTGCATAAATCAGTAATTATATAATTATATTAAAGTAGCTACATGTATGACACATCAATATTATACGAGTCATTCTGCAAAAGTGCAGGAGTGGTAATAAAATATTATTCTGTCCTTCACTCTTTATTTATCATTATTATTAATGCACATTTCACACTATGGAAAGGAAAAAATGCGAACCTGATATGGCAACATAACAGCATAATCTTTTTAGTGGAACAATTTGCTATTCCATGAGCAAAACAATATTTGCTTAACACACTATTATTTCTCATTTTCCTGGAAGAAAAGAATTCAGTGCAAGCATAAGCAGGACCAAATTTTCTATTTCTTCCTGGAGCTTGAACACCATTGCTATTATTAAACAACACTTGTTCTGAGCTGGAAGATCATTCCCTGTGCTTAGGCAGGAACAAGTATAACTAGGCCATCTCTGAAAAGTGTTCTTTCAACCTCTTCTTAAAAACCTCCAGTGGCGAGGATTCCACAGCCTCCCTGGGAAACCTATCCCAGAGCTTAATTATCCTTATAGTTGGAAAGATTTTGGAATATCTAGCCTGGATCTCCTTGCTGCAGATTAAAGCCATTACTTCTTATTTTTTTAACCTTTCCTCACAGGTCAGGTTTTCTAAACCTTTTATACCTTTTATTGCTCTCCTGTGGACTCTCTTTCCGATTTGTTTGCATCTTTCCTAAAGTGTGGCACCCAGAACTGAACATAGTACTCCAGCTGAGGCCTCACCAATGCTAGGTAGAGTGGGACAGTTACCTCCTGTCTTACATATGACACTCCTGTTAATACATTCCAGAATATTAGCCTTTTTCACAACTGCATCACATAGTTGACTCATATTCAATTTGTGATCTACTATAACCCCCAGACCTTTTCAGCAGTACTACGACCTAGCCAGTTATTCCCCATTTTGTAGTTGTGCAATTGATTTTTTCTTCCTTAGTATAGTACTTTGCACTTCTCTTTATTGAATTTCATCTTGTTGATTTCAGACCAATTCTTTAATTGTCAAGGTCATTTTGAATTTTAATTCTGTCCTCCAGAGTGCTTGCAACCCTTCTCAGCTTGGCATCATCCACAAATTTTATAAGCATATCCTCCACTCCATTATCCAAGTCATGAATGAAAATATTGAATAGTATCAGACCCAAGATAAACCCCTTTTGGATCCTACTAGATAGGCCCAATGCAAAAAGTCTGCATCCAGGTAATCCCACAAGCATCACATACAATTTTTTTTTACCACTTAAATTAGGAAATTAAAGTTTCAAAATATTTCCTCTGTTGGAAATTATTTTAATTATTATACAGCTAGGACCCATTCTACTTCCCTTTTGAAATCTATGGTAATACTCCTGTTAGCATCAATGCCAGCAGGAACAGGCCTTAATAAAAGTTATGAGAGATTTGGAGTGATTTTTTAAGATATAGTAGGGCCATTAGTAAGGAAGGTTTTTTAAAACAATATGTAAATTAATTATTCTGGGTTTTTTTTTAATGAGAGATAAGGAGTTGGCACTTTTGTGACACAGCTCGCAAAGGGAAGAAGCTATTATGATGCAGCCAGTCAGTTTACACAGAAGTGATGTGGGTTTCATGGAGAAAAGCTATCCAGCAGAAGCTGTCACCACCAGGCAATATACTTGCAACTTGAAAGATAAATACCCTAGAATACATTAATGTATAGGGCCAAATGCATCCCAGCTATAGCCCTATTGGCTTCAGTGGAGTTGAACAAGGATGGATTTGGCCCATAATGTTCTATCATAGCCTCATTAATTTGGCATGACTTTTATAAAAATATTAAGTATCAGAGGGGTAACCGTATTAGTCTGGATCTGTAAAAGCAGCAAAGAGTCCTGTGGCACCTTATAGACTAACAGACATATTGGAGTATGAGCTTTCATGGGTGAATATCCGACGAAGTGCTATGCAATCTGGAGGAGAGGTGGTTACAGGGAATCTTACTGCAGTAAAAAAGAGGATCAGAAAAATCAAATAAGGTTCTCTGTGTGAATTTAGAAGCAGCAACTGGAAAATACATAGACAATCTTATAAAATTAAAAAAGAGAATATAAATTAAATACATAGAAGGATACTGCAGATGCAACTCACATTGATTTAAATGAGAACTCGATATGCAGATAAGCTGCAGTTTTAGGGTCTTCTCCTGCCTCCCCCCCCCCGCCCCAGGTCAAAAGGTAATAATCAGCATTTAGTAATCTCTGCCCCTGGAGGTAATGGTAGACTCTACCCAAGGTCTTTTTTTTTTGTTTTTTTGGGGGGGGGGGAAGGGGAGGCAGTCGTGTTTTTTTTTTTTAAAAAAAAGGCATTTTGACACTAAAGTTATCTTGAGGGTTTAAACTTGATTATGTCATTAATTACAACGATTGTCAAATTTGAGGTCACGTCATGAGAGGATTAGGTCCACGCCAATTGGGTAGGATCTGAGAGCTGCAGGTGCTCAGCATCTATTGTGGTCCTAATTCAGGGAATGCTTACTTGCATTCCTCAGATGGGGCCAGGATCAGGCCTTTTATTTCCACTGCCTGTTTTCTGTTGGAAAGATAAGAGTAGAGCCAATGCAAGGCTATTTTGATGAAACTTAATTCTGTAATTTTTAGAATAAAATATTGTGTTTAACAGACTTGTTTTTAGATAATTCTACAAAGGATTGCAGCTTTCCTCTTACCCGCTACACAGCCAAAATATAACATCAGTCACTTTAGTGAAAAGAGTAACCAGTGTTGCATGCTGGACTCATGCCAAACGATGACAACTGGAAATGTTTTGAGTACTTACAAATGCCATATTTTTTATTAAATTATGTTTTCTGAAAATTAGCTCTATTAGGCAGAAGTGAAACTACCTGATAATTTGAAATTTCCTAGAAGTTGCCAGGCTTCATGATAAGAATAATTGATGCAACCTTCCAATTTAATGAACTTTCCATTAATAAAAAGGCAGAATAAATCATTCTGTCAATGGCTCATGTAGGATATTAGCAACTATTTTTGGCAATTTCTTCAAAATGCTTTAGTTGCATCAATGTATTTCAATAAATTTAATATTCACAATGGAAGAATTCTCCTTGAATTCAGCATTGCCCTGAGACAGCTGTTCATATCCAGCCTTGGTCAGTAATGACTAAAAACCATTCCATCTGATGGTGGTTTGGTGACTTGCAGTATGTGAAATGACTTTGGTTGTCTCTGTCCAGTTCTGAGTAGACATGTCTCTATCACAAAAACGATCACAGCTGGTAACGACTGGCAAACATGGCAGAGAGAGTGCAGGAACTGAATTAGCAAGAAGACTCAATTGCTCTTTCCCCTCCAAATATGATGCCTTCAGGTCAATTTTGAGGAACAATGGTAGGAAAGGTTGCACCATGCGATACCTGTTCTATGGCTCAGCATAGGATTTAAATCTCCAGTGCCATCTCTCTTAGGTACTTATATATCTCCCATCACTGCAGTACCTGAGCATCTCACAATCCTTAAAGCATTTATCTTCACAACACTCCTGTGAGGTAAAGAAATACGATTATCTCCATTTTACCGATGGTGAACTGAGGTTCAGAGAAGATAAGTGACTTGCACAGGATCACACAGGAAGTATGTGGCAGAGCTGGGAGCTGAACCTGAGTCCCAGGTTAGCACCCTAACAATCAGGACTCATGTCTGTGCACTTTCATAGAAACTATAAAAAAATAGGGCTGAAAATGACCCCAAGAGATCATCTAGTTCAGTGTTTCTAAACCTTTTTGATACCAGACTACAGCTTGTTGCCTTCCTAAACTGTGTCATGGAAATCTCAGGGACTGGTGCTTGTCTATAGACTGGTCATTGAGAAATGTTATTCTAGTCCACCCCCATACTGAGGCAATATTAAGGTCATCCCCGAAAGGTGTTTGTCTAACCTATTCTTTAAAACATCCAGTGAGGGGGATTTCAAAACCTCCCTACGTAACCTGTTCCAGTGTTTAACTACCTTTATAGTTAGAAAACTTCTTCCTAATATCCAACCTAAATCTTCCATGCTACAAACTAAATCAATTACTTTTTGTCCTTGCTTGATATGGAGAACAACTGATCTCCTTCCTCTCTGTAACAATGCAATGAGAGGCTGCTGAGAACATTACCAGAAAGCAGAACATTCAGCTAGATTCAATTTTACAAAACCACAAAACAAAAAAGTTTCTCATTTAGTGAACGGACAGTTTTAGGCCTTCCTGCATCAGTTCAATAGTTGCAGGAGGGAGAATGGCTGGAGAGATCCGTTTTAAAGTAGCTTTTACTCTGAAATGCTTTCTGTGGGAGAGAACCATTCTTCTCAGCAGAAATGGATTTTTTTTCCACTGCAAAGAGTCTGTAATTTCCCAAAGCCAGTTAAAATGCTGCTTAGAAAAAAAATATCTAAAACATAGTGCTTCAAGATAATAAACAGAATAAATGTGTCACCTTAAAGTGATAAATATGCATATATAAGCCAGATAGGTAGTTAGAAGGAGCTAAGCTGCAGCCGCACAACCTGCCCATAGTTGAGGGAGTAAATTTCCCCCCTCTTCCACAATCCTTAAGACTCCAATAATCACAAACATCAATAACAACATATAGTTATCACTGGATAAAAGTTTTACAAAGGCAAAATTAAGATTGAGAGTACGCATCAAGAAGTTAAGGGCAAAACTCTATTAGCAAAAAATAAAATAAAATAAAATGTTATGCAATCAAAATATTGTTTGTGAATTATGGGGTTTTAGCCAAGATTGTACATTGTACATTTTTAAGCAGTAGCAGACATAGTTTATAAAGGGCATACCATCAGGAAACAGAAATAATAGCATGTGACTTAGCTGACCAGTCGCACAACTTAAATAGCAAATTTCAAATAATGAATAGTGAACAGAATGTTCAATACAGACAGTCCACAATTTCATAAAAAATGTGATCTGTTTGCATATATTCTGTGAACAAGGTAAAGAGTTAAATATATCAAGTAATTGTTTGCAACAACAGTTGCACCAATTCTAATATTTACATATTAGAGACATTCCATATTGTAGTGCAACTAGAGTTCTGAAAATACCTCAAGGGGTGTCAGAGAACAGGCAAGTTAGAGCAAGTAGATGTGACTTTCAGTGAATCTAAAAACAACTTACATGGACGTTCCAGGATTTTACATGTTTGAAGATTCATTATGTTCCGGCTTTCTAACCCCCCTCCCCTCCTCCCGGCCTTAGCCTTCTCTTATTTAGACTAAATTAGCCCAATTCTTTCAACATTTCCTCATAAGTCCTGTTTACTAACTCATGTATTTTTGTTACTTTCCTCTGGACTCTCTCCAATTTGTCCATTTTTTCATGAGCATAAACAAAACAGTAATGGCACATTTACATGATCTGATTTGTTTTTGTGTGTGTGAAACTAAGCACCCCCGTATTCATACCCTATGCACTATCATAATAATCTTTGCACAAAATACAACGTATCATTTGAATGTAAGGTATCATTTGAAAATTAACTCACTGATCATTAATATTCTTTTGTGATGTATGTATGTGGTGGGTTTTAAGATTTATGGGTATATGGGAAAATTATGACTAAAGTGTGTTTAAACAGGCACATCAGATCTGCCTTACACAAAGGAAAGGATATTTGATTCTCTGATCAGCCCAATCTTCAGGCAAAGACAATGAAGGTCCCTTTACAAATTAGGTAAACAAAGCTATTAAGCTAATAAATGGGGGAAGAAAGTGCATGGAACTTCCTTTACCACTAGACTCCATGTCATCTTCCTCACAGCTTGAATAAACTTTAGTTTGAGGGGTTTACTAGTCTATAAAGATGGGGGCTCTGAACCTCAACTGATAAGCAATTGAGTCAATTTATAAAATATTATTATATTATGAAAGTGTATAGAGTGAGGTCTTTTCTGTAAGCTAAGGACACAATGGTGATTAATATAATTGTGAAATGTATGTATTATATATGAGAAAATATTGATACTTATGCTTGAAAATCTGTGGCCAAATGGGAGAAAAAGAAATCCTTCCAGATCGGAGAGAAGCCAGCTATCTACCTGTCTCCAGTGAGATTAAGCAGGGTGTGAGGCTGGCAGACCAGGTGCCAGCATAGGAGCTGGAACTAGGTGTGCTGGGGGTGCTGCCGCATCCCCTGGCTTAAAATGGTTTCCATCATATATAGGGTTTACAGCAGTGATGGGCAACCTGCAGCCCGTGGGCCACAAGTGCCCCATCAAGATAATCTGTTGGCAGGCCACCAGACAGTTTGTTTACATTTGCACTGCTGCCCACATTCCCAGTGGCTGCGTTTCACTGTTCTCCGCCAATGGGAGCTGTGGGAAGCTGCACAGGCTATTTGTCTTATTTTGTACTTTATTTTATTTTTACTTTATTTCAGTGTTATGTTTGAAGGGAAGAGTGTATTTGCCCCAGTTAATAAGCTGTGATGTGCTCTGTGTCATTCAAGGAAAAAAATCTAACATTATTTCTCTGAACTGTCCAGGAGAGGGCTAAACATTCTAGATCACATGGTTTGGGGAAAATTCAGGAGTGGGAGTCACCTTGCTAGTTGTAACCAAGAGTGGTGGAAGCCAGAGTGGGGCTGTGGGACTGTAGACAGGCTGCGGAGCTCAGAACTGCTGAACCAGGGTTGTCTAGCACACAGACACTTCCGTGTGTGACATGCATGATTGTAAGCTAGTTGTGAGCAACCCAGGCTGGGAGCTACAGCAGCAAAGCACTGTAAGTCACTCAGGGATGTAGGCCAAGTGGTGACAGAACCCCTCACTAGTCTGTATTGCTCCTCAAACCTAGTCACAATCTGATACATCTGGAGATCTTCATAGGTATGAACATTTTCCCCAAAAGACAGGTTTGAATGAAATAACTATGAAAGAGGTCTACAATTTCCCTATTGTCTCTTGTGAAAGTAGAATGAATTATATTGTAAAAATAAGAATGGATTAAAGAAATGTTGTACGTACCTTTAAGCAGAAATAAGAAATGTTGAAATACAGGTGCCAGGAAAAGAAACATTAGCCATAAACAATGGTGCTAATGGCGAAACATTAACAGAAGATCGGTAATAGTTAGTAAGGAAATAAAATATGCATGCCTAGCCTATGTAAACTTATCAGATTCTGCTTCCTTTGTTATCTTGTTAAGTTCTCGCCCTTTTATCTGTATAAATAAGACTGTTTAGGCCTTGCATGGCTGCTCACATTATCTGGGTGTATTAGCAGAGCGCTGTGCTAATAAAACAGAGTGGTCTGACAAACTGTGAGTCCTGAGTCTAACTTTGACACTCTCAAAATTAAACACACTGAAAATTTCATCAAAGTCTTCCACACAACATTTAATAGGTATTGTCCAGAATGTCTTGACATGTCACACAAAAATTCAAATGTCTTGTTTAAATAACATACAGCTTTTTTTTGCTCAGCAGAGTGATCACTGGTAACCAGCTATATGGTTGATAACAAATTATTGGGAGGGGGGTCAATTTTCATACGCTTTGCTCACTTTTAATAATCCGCGTCTCTCACGAGTGATCTATGAGCCGTAATTCTTTTCCATTTTATTGGGATACTTTTATTATGGATTCTTTTCTAGCTCCCATACAGAAACTGCCGAAGTTGAATCTATCATCCAAGATCACAGAATCATAATGAGCTGTAGGACTGGGAAGGGGACTTGCAGAGGTATCTAGTCCAGTTCCTGCACTTATGGCAGGGCTAAGTTTATTCTAAGACCATCCCTGACAGGTGTTTGGTGGAATCCTCCGTCAATTGGAGATTTTTAAGAGCAGGTTTAGACCAATCTCCCCAGGCAATTAATTTGAAGCTACACTTAACTACCCAGTCTCTGTCATCTATAATAATAAGATCAATTTTTTAAAAAAGCATTCTTAAAAGTTTAAAACATCTCTAATTCACCCTGCATAAGTCCTCTTTTTAAATGATTCTATAATTTTGTATGGATGCAATAAGTTTCACATTGTGGTCTTAATTCACGACCACTGAAGTACATTTGAATTAAGGAGCAAACTATCTAATGTTTTTAAGTACAGGTTTCTATCCTGGGCTTGATTAAAATATGTTAGGAACAGAAAACTAGCCAATAGGCAGAAGCAGTGTAATACAATAGTAAATATGAGGTCATGTACTATCAGTATGATCAAATAGGAATAATTTGACATCTCACCAGAAAGTAAAATAATGACAGAATATTTTAGTTTATAATGGCACATTCTTTCTGAAAGATCACAAGCAATTCACACATTGTATAGCATAACAATTTAGACCTAATTAATAAAAGCTGTACAGACCTTCTCTGGAATGCATCTCTGCTTCCCCAGGTGCACAAAGGATAGCCAATCAGCCAAGTGCCAGTACTAAGGCCAAGGGCACTGGGGTAAAACCCTATTCTTACCCCCAAAAAGTGCTTATGAAACCTTTAATGTCCCACAAAAGAACCAGACAGGATGTTGTTTTTAACGAAAAAAACAACACAAGGAGTCCTTGTGTATCTTAGGGCTAACAGAATTTATTTGGGCATAAGCTTTCGTGGGCCAAAACCCAAAGAAAGATACTTCATACACAGAAGAGACTGCTGATGTTACGCCCCATATTCTTCATAGAAATCGTGTTTCTGATATGACTATTGGCTAACTAAGATTATTTTATGCAGATAGATCTTGTAAGGTATTGGAACAGGTTATGATTTTGAAGTGATTATCCAATTTGATGCATGTCATCGAATAAATAAGATACGACTATGTAACGTTACAACTGTGCGTATATTTGGGAGACCCCAAGCAGACAACTGCCAATGATAGCCTTGATGGATCATCAGGAAGAAACAATAGACTGTGAAGCATACCTAATCTTCCTTCCTGATGGCGTCCTGGGACATTGCTGTGACACTATTCAGGTGATGATAAGGTCAGATGATTACCAAAGTGCCACCACCTGAACACTGGCTGGTCCTTTTTCCTCGGTAGGGAATGGGGAATCATATACAACGGTTTCCTGCCTTTTAATCTGACTCGTCTCCATTGCCTACCGCAAGAAAGAAGGCTGCTGAAAGTACCTGAAGGACAAAGGAATCAACCTGAGGTGAAAGGGCCGGGGTGATCCAGACTGAGACAGGGGGTCCAGTCTGTAGAACAAAATAATCTGGAACTCACAGCTACAGAAACTCCTGCAATTGCCTAAAAAATAACATTTAGGATGAGAAATTACTTCTTGAAACCAGTCCCTTTTCAGAATTTAGCTCAGTGTGCGTGTTTTTGTTTTTATTTGCTCAGTATTTTGTTCAGCCTTGATATTCCTTATGAATCACTTAAAATCTTGTCTTTTATAGCTAATACATTTGGTTTTGTTTATTTTTAAACCCAGTTTGGTTGACAATTTCTAACGGGGGGAGACCAGTTGATGCATCTCTCCTGCACCATTGAGAGAGAGGGCGAATTTTTATGAGCTTAGTTGTGCTATGAAGATCTTTCTATACAGCGGCAATACCAATATATACTTTGGGTCTGCACTCAAGGGAGGTGGACACCTAAAGTGCTGGGGCTCATCCCTTAAAAATGAGTCTCCCCAGAGCTGATCTCAGTGTCTGTGTCTTTCTGCAGCTGGGTATGTGCCCTGCCTGTGTGTGCGCTAGAGGAGACTAGAGCCTGGCTCAGAAAGATGGGTAAGAGGGCGCAGGCTGGCAAACAGGCGGGTTTCGATGTATCCTAGTACATCAAGGGTAAGCACCTTAAAAGTGTGGGCAAACTGTCACGAGATGTACTGAACAATTTATTTTCTTCAGAACTGGGAGTTTAGCCCTACAAAATGTAAATTTTGATTTCAGGGAGCATAGTATTCTAATGTAAAAAGCTATTTCCTCCACTCGAAGAAAGAGTAGTGCATATAGAACCTGTGTTTCAGATAGCCATGCATAGAGAAAAAAGTACATAAACGAAATGCTCACTTCCTTTTTTGACGCTCTGTAAGCCTTGAGGCTGGTTAGTCAATACCCTTGTGCAAGTGGGTGCAAATCAATCAATCTAATCCTTCACTCACTGATGGTGGAGATATGTGTACATCCCATGGTGCACAAGATTAAATGTCAATGCAAGGTGGAAGACAGCTGCAACCAGGCCAGAGTTTTCAATGTTCTGCATGGACCTGCTCCTCTTGAAGCCAGTGGGGGTTAAGTTCAGGCCATCGTTTTTTCCTTTTAGAGCAAGTCTACATTACAGCGCTACATCATGTAGCGCACGATGCAGCTGTGCTGCTGTAGCGTGTCTGTGAAGCCACACTATGCTGACAGAGAGCGCTCTGATGTCAGCATAATTATCCCTCAGCAAAGAAACAGAAGCATTTAGCTGAGAGCATCTCCCACAACATAGCACAGTATTGAACAGCGGCAAAACTTGCGTTGCTTGGGGGAGGGGCTATTTCAACACCTTGAGTGCCATAATATTAGATTGATTAAGCTGGTAATGTAGACCTGCCTCCGTCTTTTCTTGATGTCAAATCATACTATCACAGTACATCTTATAGCAAAAACTATAAATTAATGGTCTTCATCCTTTATTACTATCTTCTTTTGTTTCAATTGTTATTTGTTTTGCTGCTTCTTGTTTTTAATAACACAAGTATTCTGCCATGCTTTCCATTTAAATTGCCTATAACTTTTTTATTTTAATTATCTAACATGATACTTATTCATAGACTGCTCCTTTTTGATGATGAACCTCAATAAAGTTGTTGGGAAATTTCCATCTAAATAAATAGCTGATAACAAGATTTCCCCCAAACAAACACTCTTAAGTTTTCTACTTCCAACTAGTTTCCCACATAATCATTAATCTGTTCTGCATGGAATAGCAAATCAATCAAAATTTATATTGAAAAGTTGTACCGTTACAAATGTCGAATTTAAAGCAAGTAACAAAATAGTAGTAATTGCCAACCGGGTCAACATTCTGCCACCACTAACAGTTGAATCGTAGAAGATGCGGCTTGATGGTACTAGCCACTGTCTTTCTATACTTGCCAACTGATTAAACAAAATTAAAAACAAGCCAAGAACAAGTATCATTTTACAAATATATTAGAGGAGCTTCCCTAGTCCCCACTAGGCAGGATCCTATTAGGTACGTGCATAATCACAGCGCTTGAGCTTGCTCCAGCCCACTATAGCTATAGGTAAAAACCTGCAAGCTCCATTGCCTCGGAGCTGCTCCGGCACTCCAGCTCTGGGCTTGCTCCAAAAGCCCTGAAATAATCATGCTTACACATAGATATTTTGCCTTTATTTTCTATTACATGTGTCACAATCACAATGAGAAAGTGAATAATGTTTTTTTTTCCAGACTTCTAATTTTTTTAAACTACTGATAAAACCCAGTAGAAGGTCCTATCCACTTCTCTTCCCCCAACTTTTTTCTGCATAAATGATGGAGCAGAGTATTTCACCAATAATTGAAAGCTTCCCTATTCGAAGCCTTCCATATGGTAAGACCAGTTACACCAGGAGTGAAGGTAACGGAAAACCACAACCACTGTAAAGGAACACCCTACCCACTCGAAGATCTATTATATTTTGCATTGTATTAGTATAACATACTTTGCCTCGGGTGTTCGCACACTCCTTCTCGTCTGCCTCAAGTGCCTCCACATGCAACAGTACAATTGGAGCAATGCAGAGATGTATGCGCTTAGCAGCTAAGAGGTTAATTGACAATCAGGATGGATACCCGAGGCGAATAGAGTAATAAAGAAATGAGTAAGTAAATATCACGCAGAAGTCTTTGAGTGGGTGGGGTTTTCCTTTACTTCACTCCTGGTGTAACTGATCCTTACCGATGGACGTATGTAATAGTACCATATTGGGTTGACCACTTGGTCACCAGAAGTGGTCTACAGCCAACCACAGACAGCTGCAAGCGGCACAGGAGCCAGCAAAAACAGAGCTGCTAACAGGGGGTCAGTGGGAGTTCCCAGGGGGGGTTGCAGGGAGACGCAAGCGGAGAAACCAACAAGCAGATAAGGGAGGGGGCAGAGTCTGCACAGCAGCCCATGCTTGTGGGGCTGTGGTGCGGTGTGTTGGCGTGGACTGCCAGCACAGAGTTGGAAGGCATGACTGAGACAGAGGCAAGCAGTGCAGAGCACACTGAGGATGACGGATGTGAAGCTGTGGCATGTACATGTCCTGAGGGCACCGAAAGAGTTATGTCTGCATGAGTGCGCCTATAGAAGCCTGCTGGAAGAAAAGATAAGAGGACTGGAGATGCAGGTGGAAACTCTGGCTGAAGTTAGAAGGGGTTTGAGAGATGATGGAGCACAGACACCGATGAGCACAGGGGGATAAGCTCAGAACGTGCAGATGGAAGCAAGAACCACAGAATTCTGAGAGAGACTGCTGGGTGAGGAAAAAAAGTGGACGGTGGAAGCATGTGACTAGGAAGAACCAGGCAGAGGAAAAGACGGGCCAGCGACGGAGAAATAGAACTCAGGAACAGGTTTGCTGAGTTGGAAAATGAAGATGGACACAGCAGGTGCTCGCTGAAGGAGAGAGGGCAAGGAAAAGAGACGAGCACTAGTCCTCAAAGGAGGGGAGGAGTCCAATGGAGGCAACACCGAAGTAAGAGCCCCAGGAGGAATTTGCCAAGGGCGATACTAATCGAGAGGACTGCGGCCAGCAGGTGCAGGGGATAGACGGCAGAATCACACTGTCACCAGAAAGAGGCAAGGTCTACGTGATTGGAATCCTTACTGAGAAAGAGACAGGCCGTACTAGAGCTGATCGGGAGAAACAGAAGGGTGTGGCTGTCTGCCTGGTGCTAAGATACAGATGTGGCACCATGAGGCTGAAAAGGATCCTAGGCGGGCAGTGGGAAAAGAATCCCTGATTGTTCCTTCATGTGGGAACGAATTGATCGGCTAGTTACTCGCTGGAAACTGTATCAGGAGGACTATGCCCGACGGGGAAGACGCTCAAAGGAAAATCGAGGACTCAGGTAATATTTCAGTGGGATCTGCCGGTTCCTAGGGGAAGGGGAATAAGAGTGACAAGATTATGACAATTAACATGATGGCTCAGGCAGTGGTGCTATAAGGAGGGCTTTTGGGAATACGGTCATTGGGAAGCATTTACGGACAGACGACTGTTCTCTCTGGATGGACTTCACCTAAGTAAGGAGGGAAATAGACCTTCTAGGATGGAGCTGCCGACCTCTTAAGAAGAGCTTTAACTGGGTTGGGGAGATGGTTGGGTAATGTCAGGAGATCTCCACGCCGGAATTTAACCTGGAAAGGGAATACGTGGAGGGATACGCTTGGGACTGGGAATTGCCCAGAGAGGAAGCGGTGTGAGAAACTAGCTACAGGTGATGCTGGCGGTAGAATGTCTGTGCACAACGGGGTAAGATTACTGATGCCAAACGCCAAAAATTAAAATGTCTGTACACTAATTGCGGGACCAGTATCCGGGGAACTGGAGCTACTGTGCCAGGAAGTGAACCAGATGATTATCAGGAAACAAACTGGTGGAATAGTACATGTACTGGAGTAACAGGTATTCGAAGGCTAGTGCGTTGAAAGACAGGAAAAAGCAAAGGTAGTGATAGATTGTACATCAATGATTGAGTTAACTGTAAGAAATAAAAGTGATGGAATGGAAAGACAGGTCCTGTCTGGGCAAAAATCCACTGGGTAAAAAGGCTATAGAGCCTCCCCTGAGATAAGTGCTTGGGGTGCTACGCCGCCGAGTTGATTTGGATATGGATAGAGCCCTTTAATGTCATATAGTAAACCTAAGGGGAATGTGTGATCAATGGAGCTTCAACTTCCCAAGATATAGACTGGAGGACAAGTGCTTGCAAGAAATAATAGGGGTCAGATTTTTCTGGATGTGTGCGGATGGGATGTTCTCACCAAGGTAGTTGAAGTCGACAAGAGGGGATGCCATTTTAGATTTGGTTTTGGTGAGCAGTGAGGACCTCATAGAAGAATATGGTGGTAGGTGGACACCTTGGTTACAAGTGATTCAGAGCTGATTCCAGTTCAAACTAGATGGAAGGAAACACAATAGAATCTGGGATTAGGTTTTGACTTCTCAGGGCTAATTTTAAAGAGTTTAGGGAAATTAGTTAGGAAGTGGAGGACGGAGGAACTTGTGGATTTAAATGCGGAGGGAGGCCTGGAATTCTTTAAGTCGATGCTGCAAGAAACTGTTGAAGCTCATCCACATCCCAAGAAAGGGGAAAAAAACCATGGCAGGAGTTGTAGACCAAAAACTGGAAGATGACAAGCATCTCAGAGAGGGGATTAGGAAAAAAGCAGAAAGCTTACAGGGAGTGGAAGAAAGGCCGGGATTAGCCAAAGAAGTACCCAGTCTCAGAACATGTAGGGATAAAGTGAGGAAGGCTAAAAGCCATGTAGAACTGGACCTTGCAAAGGGAATTAAAACCAATAGTAAAAAGTTCTAACAGCCACATAAATAAGAAGAAAACAAAGAAAGAAGAAGTGGGCCGCGCTATACACTGAGGATGGAATGGAGGTTAAGGATACCCTAGGCATGGTCCTCAATATCTAAAATAAGTACTTTGTGCCCAGTCTTTAATAACGACTAGTGAGAGTTTTAGGGATGATGGAGAGGATGATAAACGGGAATGAGATATGGAGGTGATATTACCGCATCTGAGTAGAAGGCCAACACATGAACAGCTTAATGGGACGACAAAGGAGGGCCCGGACAATCTCCATCCACGAAGATATTAAAGAAACTGCGCATGAAATTGCGAGCCCGTGGACGAGAAGTTTTTAATCAATCAGTAAAACTCGGGGTTGGGTACCTACGGACTGAGAGATTGCTAACGTAGTTCCTATCTTCTACGAAAGGGACAAACAAGTGATTCGGGTAACTATAGCCCTGTTAAGCTTGAGTATGGTAAGGAACTTGGGAAAATTAAAGCGAGAAGGTATAAGTAACTCCAGATAGCTGATGTCTTAGCAGATTGAGGTCAATTGCAACAGCAGTGGGAGATATACTAGGAGATTAAATTGTCAATGGGCGAATTGCAACATGGATTTACTAAAGGTAGATCGTGCCAAACCACCTGATCTCCTTCTTTGAGAGGATGACAGATTACTTAGACAAAGGAAATGCGGTAGATTCAATTTACCTCATTTAAGTAATAGCAGTTGACACGGTTCCACATGGGACACTGTTAGTGCAAATTGGGAAAATTGTGGGGATGAATATGAAAGTTTAAGGTGGATAACGGAACTGGTTTAAAGGAGGAGACTCCACGTGTCGTTACTGAAGGGTGAACTGCAGCTGAAGGAGGTTACTAGTGGATGTCCCTCAAGGATCGGTTTTGGGACCAATCTTATTTAACCTTTTTTACTGACCTTGGCACAAAGAGCGGGAATGTGCTAATAAAGTTTGCGGATGACACAAACGCTGGGGGTATTGCTAACACAGAGAAGGACTGGGATAGCTATCAGGAAGATCTGGACCACCTTGTAAAATCTGGGAGTAATAGTAATAGGATGAAATATAATAGTGAAAATGCAAGGTCATGCACTTAGGGATTAATAATAGAATTTTAGATATACATTGGGATGCATCAGTTGGAAGCAACCAGGAGGAGGAGAAGACCTTGGGTATTGGTTGATTAGCAGGATGTCTATGATCGCGCCAATGCGATATGGCCGTAAAAAGCAAATGCGTTTTTAGATGCATCGGCGAGGGTATTTCCAGCAAGGATAAGGAGGTGTTAGTACCATTATATAAGGCGCTGTGAGACCCCACCTGGAATATTGTGAGCAGTTCTGGGTGTCCCATGTTTAAGAAGGATGAATTCAAACTGGAACAGGTTTCAGAGAACGGGCCTTACTAGGATGATCCGAGGAATGGAAAACCTGCCTATGAAAGGAGACTCAAAGAGCTTGGCTGTTTAGCCTGCCCAAAAGAAGGCTCCGGGGGGATATGCTTGCTCTCTATATAAATATATCAGGGGGATTAACTTAGGGAGGGAGAGGAATTATTTAAGCTTAGTACTAATGTAGGCACAAGAACAAATGGGTACAAACTGGATATTAGGAAGTTTAGACTTGAAATTAGACGAAGGTTTCCTAACCATTAGGGGAGTGAAGTTCTGGAACAGCCTTCCGAGGGAAGTAGTGGGGGCAAAGACTTATCTGGCTTTAAGACTAAGCTTGATAAGGATTATGGAGGGGATGATATGATGGGATAGTTTAATTTGGGCAATTGATCTTGGATTATCAGCAGAATAAGTCTGCTATGGTCTGTGAGGGGATGTTGATGGGATGGGATCTGAGTTACTGCAGAGAATTCTTTCCTGGGTGCTGGCTGGTGAGTCTTGCCACACATGCTCAGGGTTTTAGCTGATCGCCATATTGGGGTTGGGGAAGGAAATTTTCCTCCAGGGCGGATTGGCAGAGGGCCCTGGAGGTTTTTCACCTTCCTCTGCAGCGTGGGGCATGGGTCACTTGCTGGTGGACTTCTCTGCAGCTTGAGGTCTTCAAACCACAATTTTGAGGACTTTTCAATAACTCAGTCATGGTTTAGGTTGTTATAAAAGTGGTATGGGAGGGTTCTGTGGCCTGCTTTGTGCAGGAGGTCAGACTAGATGATCCATATTGGTCCCTTCTGACCTAATGGAATTTACGAAGTAACCACTTGTGTAAATCGCTGTGTGTCACTTAGGTGGAAGTCCAGACTCTTGAGTTATCTCTTACACTGCAGTTTAGACACCCATGGGCTGGCCCATGCTTTAAATTACTAGTGTGAGTTTAGGGCTTTGGGTTGGAGGTCTGACCTCTGGACCATTCCCCAGGATCCTTAAAGCCGAGGCTGCTTGAACGTCTAACACAGGCAACAGCCCCTTAGCCAAGTGCCTAAGAGCTGGAGTGAAGCAGTCAGCTGACAAAGGCCAGCGCTACTGCGTCTAAATGGCAGGGCAGACATATTCTTGGACAGGACAAGCCAGCTTTAAGGAAAATGTTTACTATCCTTCCCCTAGGCCACGCTCACTGAAATGGCCTTTAAAAACATTGTCCTTATTGTTCTTCCCAAGAAAGGTTCACTGTTTGCATATTGTAATTCAAACCCCATTTTTAAAACACTCACTCCATTTTTGTAAAGCTTCCTCCAACCTTCATTTTTGCAAACCCTGCTGTATCTTATTAGTTAGTTTAGATGTGTGACTGAGGAGGCATGGATGGATGGAATCAACCTCCAGCCCCAGCCTGTCCTGATGAATAAAGTTCAACTACCAACGGCTGAAGACCTAGACAACAGCCCTAAACAAAGTAAAAAGCATCCACCCTAAAAAGAAAAGGACAAAAGAACAACAGAAGGAAGATCAAAGCCAGGTTCAAGGCTGAAAGTCACGCCTGCAATTGACGGGTGATCAATCCAAACCCAGAGGCAGCGTGACACAGCAAGACCTATAGACTTTGAATCCAAACTAAAAGCCTGTAAAAAAAGAAGGGTGAGAAGAGACTTTGGGTAACATTCTGCTGCCAACATGGAGCCAGCCACCTGCTGATTAATTTAACAACAGCAGAATGAAGCAACTCCCATGAACTAACATAGGGAAAATCCCTATAAAGCTGGACTCTGAAGACTGAGGACTTTGAGTCTATGGTTCTGCTGCCAGCCTCCAGGAGCATCAGGTGCACCTGACCCGGACTCGGCTCCACTCTTGTGTACAGAGTACCTGGCCAGTATTCTGTCACAAGCAACTTTAGGCTGGTAAACTATAATATCTACACAGAACTTGTAGTGAATGATGTGTGAATGGATATATAGCTATATATAATCATAGGAATAAGTAACCAAACAACATTGTTTGCTGTTATCTTTTATTTTATTATGGTATTTACAATAAATGTGACAAATGTCTTGTCCCCTTTAAGATCCTGCTAGTTTTTATTGGTATAACAAAGTAGGGGTGGGTGAGGGAAGAAAAGTAGAGAGATTTGTGAGCGCAGGAGGAGAGGTGGCGGGGGAGACACTAAAGACAACTTCACTGGGTGCCCCCAGCTTCTCCTGCCAGTCTGTATAACTTACAGCGGGCGGCTGGTCCGGACGCGGAGGGGCTGACACCGGTGTGCGCTTGGCCTGCGTGTGCCAGAGGGCGTCTGGGTGCAGGGCTGGCAAGGCGGGAGCGCAGGGCTGTGAGCTGCCAGGTGCGTCTGTCTCCTGCCTCCGCCCCACGCTCCCTCCTCCCCCGCCGGGGAGCCGCAGAGCGCAGTAGCGGCCACACAGGCGGAGCGGCGGCAGCAGCAGGAGACGCCGAGCTCCCAGCGCAGCAGCAGAGCTCAGCGCAGCGCGCACACCCAGCGGCTCAGCCCGTGCACCCTGAGAGCCGCCGCCGCCGCTGCCGCTGCCGCGATGGCGAGGAAGGGCAGGAGGAGCTGCGACTGCCAGCGCTTCCTGAGGAACAACTGGCTGCTGCTCAGCACGGTGTGCGCCGTGGTGCTGGGTGAGTGGGACCGGGCTGGGACTGGGAGGATGCTGCTTCCAGCCAGGTGGGGAGGCAGCAGGGTGATTTCCGCGGCCCAGCCGCAGGGACCCCAGCCCCATCTATTCCTCCATCTCCCTCCATCTATTCCTCTCCTGCCTCGTGGCTAAGCCCTGCTCTTAATCGTGGTCTTAAAAAGGGGGAGGGCCGCTTTAACAGTCCCCCATTTACGCAGCCCCGGGGGGCTTACAGTCTGAATTCTTCCCCCCAAATACCTTCCTTTGGGGCTTTCTGGAGCATGTTTCCGTGGAAACAGCTGCAGGAGAATCAGCATCCTAGTTTAGCCAGGCAGCGGCATGTATGTGATGATGGCGATAAATGTTATGATCTTCCAGCGCAGCAATCCGATTACCTTATTTTACATTCACGCTGTGTGTGTGTGTGAGGGCCAGTGCTGGAATGCCAGTAATGACAGGGATTCATTTCTATAGCACTGCCTACCTAGAGGCCCTATCGTGCTTCCTTACGCACCAAAACGCTACTGTTAAAATCAAGGGCGCTTTGGGTACATAAGGAATGGAAGATCCAGGCCCTAGAAGTCCTTCCTGAATGTCTAGCACAGACACATTTGTGCTTTAATTCTCCTTCCTGGCATGTATCAGGGATAATGTTCCCTCCCCCAAGATGGAGAGTTCTTTCAGTGTAATTATTTACCGGGGGCAGACACTTCAGTCTCATGTCGGCAGGCTCTCTTTCAGCTTCGACTTGCCTCACTGTAAAATAAATAAATTAAAGTAAAGACCCTCCCTGGTTTTCCTGCCAGGATTTGCTAAATAATTAATTTGTCATCTCATTTACTTGACAGATTGTATGGTGGATTGTTAGAAGTGGAAATTACTCTTATGTAGCCAATGCACTTCTCATAAAATATTAACACCTGTTAATGTCAGAAACGTAAAATAATTAATAATAATTTGAGACAAATTGATGTTAGACTGAATAAATATTTTTCTGTTCCTGCATATTGGCTTTCTTGTTGGTTAAACTGTTTTTCAAGGTTAAGGACAGAATATAATCATTACACTATAAAAATAAAACCACAGCTTGAACTTTGCTGTTCTGCTTGTTAAAAACAGAAGTTTTACACAAATTAAATAAACCAATTGCTCATATAGCCACAACAAGAAAGGGTGGGGGGGAGTAGTATTATGGACAGTCCTAAAATTTGATAGTATACTTATCTAGCCCCTGTCTATGCCTTTTCTGCTACTTCATCACAGACTCCAATATTTATGCCACAAACTTTGAATAATACAAATATAATTAATAATAGGCCTCTGAAATTTTTTCAGTCTGACATGAAAAATCTGCAAACGTATCTTCTGTATCAGTAGGAGGTTTTAAATATCATGTGAGTGTAATACTCATTAGTGGTATCAGACTGATAGACCCTGAAAAATTGGAGTTATTTGTGTATTCACACTACAGGTGCAACACACTGCAAGAAGCTTCCGAATACAGACTTGTCAGTGTGCCTCAAATCTGAAAGAGAGACCTCCTCTAGATAAAGAGGGAGTTCATTCTCAATGGCCCATTCAGTGTTGGGTCTGTAGGCTGAGGCTGTCAACAAAGATGCAAACAGTGGTGGTGTTTTTTGTATTTGGGCATCTGCCTATCCAGGTCACAGGCCACTGAACTTTTGGTAATCTCTGATGCTTAGTTTGTGCCAGCATCCTACAGTGAAAAATTCTGCTTTTTGTTATCAATCCAATGTGCCATCTAGTTCCCTCTAAAGTGGTTTCAAATGGATTTCAATATTTTAGTGAAGGATCATCTTTTTTCCCCCCTGAGGAAAAAATGGCATGAATTTCTGCAAATCAGAGAATGTGACCAGAGTGGCTGAAAGGGTGGTTATTCAAGTTTTGCATGACACATTTAAAGATATTTTTGCATGAAATATAATATTTATTACTGGAACATCTCCCACCCATTTTCTTCTGGTTATTATTTTATGACTTTTTAGATGAGAACAGCATCCTTTATTTTTTTGCTCCTACACAGATATGTTGCTTCCATTGTTTTATTACTTACATTTGCCTTTGGACGTTTTTTGTTTTTTTCAGATTACTTAGTAAATTATTTGAAGTACGTGTGTGTTTGGGGGGGGGGTATAATTATTATTTTGTGACTCCCCTCATACTCTAATCTGGAGATAAAATCAGTTTATGTCCTCAAGCATGTTTATGTGTGTGAGTGTGTTGTCATCTAAGGGCTAGATTTTCAAAATATCTGTGCTCAGTTAGGCACTACAATAAGTGGCCGGATTTTGAAAAGAGGTCATTACACTGGATGCTGAGCTCTTTTGAAAATCTGGCCCTCAAGCACTATAGACACCACCACCATTTGTTAATTATTATTATTATCCATACACAGTTATTGCTCTCAGATATGTTTTTCATGAACTGGACTAGTTATTTCCTAATTATAGAAATGCTACCAAACAATATTCATTTTCACATTAGCATCAACAAATAGAACTGAAATTTATGGCCTAACTGCAACCCCTGGTAAGCAAAATGCCTGCTAACTCCAAGGGGAGTTATACAGTGCAAGAGTTGAACGAGGTGCCAAAATATTGAGGTTGAGTGATGTCGGAATTATGGGGAAGACTTTCAAATTACAAATAGGGGGCATGCATGCAAGTTCCGTATGTGCCTTTGAAAATCAACAAACTAGAACCTTAGTCTGCTTTTTTGATTAGTTACAAAATGACATAATATTAACAGAGTAAATCAGCTTGATATGAAGCGATCTTAATCTTCAGGAACAAAGTTGCCTATTGCAACAAGCTGCATGATATCAACTATATTTTTAATGTTTCTTGGTGGTGGTATAACTTGTATACCGCAACATCAATAAAATTCTTATCAGAACAATTTAATTTCATTATATGTCATAATATGTCATTTCCTTATTACAGTCTGAGGAATGTTTGCAATATACCAGTGGTTCTCAAACTTTTGTACTACTGACACGTTTCACATAGCAAGCCTCTGAGTGCAACCTCCCTAATAAATTAAAAACACTTTTTTATATATTTAACACCATTTTAAATGCTGAAGGCAAAGCAGGGTTTGGGGGTGGAGGCTGACAGCTCGTGACCCCCCACGTAATACCTCACAACTCCCAACCCGCAGTTTGAGAACCCCTGCAATATACCAAAACTCCATAAGTCTCAGAATTCTAAGCCTTTCTTAATTAAATTAGCATACATACTGGTTTTTTGCATACTAGGGCACACAATTTAGTTAGGAAATAGCTTTTTTCTTTATAAAGATAGTTAGTTTGAAGGAGAAGTATAACATCCCATAAAGAGAGAGAGAATGTAATTCAGAGATCATTCTGAAAAGATACCTGGCTTTTATAAAGATACCTGGCTTTTATAAAAAACTATATATATGGCAAGGGATGGATATGAATACTGCAAATTACTCAAAAGAATGTTTAAATTGTTAAACTATTTGGGGAAGCAAGCATTTTATGGTAGTTTGATATAGCTTTTGCCCATCATCACTAAGGAAGATAAGTAAGCAACAGAACAATATCACTCACCTGTGGAGATTAAAAACAAAAACAAGAAAGGTTCAAGATTCTGGTGGGGTTTTCTTCTGCATACTTGTAATATAATATGGGAAGCATTTATTTATCTACCCATCTTATGTAGTTTTGAATTTCTTTTTTTTACAATCTGAAAAGAGATTTATGATCTGTGTTTTAAGATTTATGCTCTTTTGTGTGTGAGTAGATCCATCTGCATTAACTGAAGAGTAAAAATAAGGATTTTTTTAAAAGAATTTAGTTCAGAACTGTTTATTCTTAGTTTCTAAGAAATACTGTGTGTATTCAATGAAATAACATGGACAACATGCTGTAATTGTTCAGATTTCAAGCAGAACTACTTTTGGAACAATTTTGGTTGGATTTTTTTGTTTTAGTTTTTATTTGAAAATGACCCTTTGAATTAAAATCACAGACTGAAGTGATTATTTAGACAGCATACTTTTTTTGGACTGGCTTACAGCTTTACAATCCAGACTGAGAAAAGGGCAAGAGCAGAGAAGGGACTGAACTGTCTCTCTGAGCATCATGCTTGTGACTTTGAAATTTCCTTTCAACAAAAATATGTGTGCCTAAAATACAAATAGTCAAGGAAAGAGCACAAGACTGGCCAAAGTGAATTCATTTATAAATTCAAAAGAAAGTTTACAGAAATTTTTTAAATTGTTTCTGTGGGTGAACCAGAGAGTTAATACAGGTCAGATACCTTCTCTCTGTTTTAGCAGTTCACATTTCTTTGTCAGGGTAAGCAGTTACCAATAGTACTACATTCGTGTTGTCTAATTGCAAGACTACACAAAGGTGTAGAGGTAAGCAAGTTAATCTAGAACACTACAATTTTATTTATAGAGTGATTATATGTTTGAGTACCTGACATTACATAGGTAGTTATTTAACTAATCAAGAAAAAAGACAATCTGGTCTAATTCACTCCTGAACTTGAGAATAAAAAACAACCCTTCCCCTCTACCCCCACCATCTCCTGCAACATACACTAAATAAAGAGAGTGAAATCATTTTGCTTGGAGAACTTTTAGACAAGCAACTATCCCACTCTCCCCCTCCATATTGTGCATCTGCTTAAGAATTAAAGCAACATTGACAGGTCAAATTTGTCCCAAATGTAAATTTTGTAAAAATAAGATTTTACAGAATTGAAGGCCAATAGCTAAAGAACCTATAAGAGAAAATGACAAGACTATTTTCATTCTCTAACCCCAGAGAAAATCAAATGTAAACAAAGAGCATCCATGATGGAAGTTACTGTTAAAAATTCTTTCACTTCTCAAACTGTAACATTACATGGAACATGGCCAACAAGATTTTAAAAATATGTTTGCTATATTGACAGTGCTGCCTGTCGATGGGACTGAGGATGGCAAAATTCCCCTTCCATGGTCAATTTTATATCCCATTTACCAAAATGACTGTAACCACTGCATTTGTGAGAAGTGGGAAATAGAGTTTCTGTACTCTACCATTAACTCACTTCTTTTCTCCACACTACATCTGCCTATTCACTTAGACTACTTCCTGAAGTCCCAAACAGAACTCAGACTATAATGGTGGCCACTAAATAGTTAACATTTCTTACAGTCACTACATGCGAGGAAAGGAGATGATCAAAGAAGGCCAAAACATATGGCAGGGGTTAAAGAAGAGATGGGAATGGGGTATGGTAGGGTTTAGAGAAGTAGCAGGAGCTGTCCATGGTAGTTAGGAAGGCACAGCAATGGGAGAGAGACAGAAAATGGGTTGGGAGTGGGGAGAAGGGTTGAGGAAACAGAGGAGGGGAAGGCAGCATAATAAGGGGGAATATAATTGATGGGGAGAGAAGGTTGATGGGGAGAGCAGAGAAGAGTGCAGAGAGAAGAAGACATGCTTCTCTGCAAAACACTTGTTAGACAGAACCATGGAATCCTGCCAGAGGGAAAAAACAAAGAAAACTAAATTGAGAATCCTTGGTTCATCTCCATGCTGGAGGCAGGAGAGAAATGAGCTCACTGAAGGCCTGATCCTGCACCACTGAAGCTAATGGGAATTTGGTCATTGACTTCAATGACCATGGGATCAGAGCCTTAGCTTGTCCAATCTTTTTATGAGAAGCATTACATCACTAATGCCATGTTTGTTTTCCCACCTTCATCTCCTTGGAGGAGGAGATGTGCTAGGAGAAGAGACACTTGAGTAAACAAAAACAGTCTAATGGTGAATTACAGAGCTATAATTCCTGCTCAGGATTTTGATTATTATACAAACTACAGGAGCTTCATTTCTGTTTTTAACAGTATCACTTCAGTAGTATCACAGGTCCAAATTCACCATTGCCCATTATTCATTCTAAAATTAAAATATGATTATTTTATATTTCATAGTAGTGACATATGTCTGTCTGATATCGTACACAAAAAATACATTAAAAGAACAGTAAGACTGCAAAATCAAGCACTCAACAGTTAGGAAGTGCTAGAACTAAAGCTGCTTGTGCAACCTTAATTTGGCCTCCTTGTGTGTATGCATTGTGCTACAGTCTTTAATTACACAATAACATATTACTATTTCCTCTGGACCCCTGCTTGATTCAGTGCACAGGATGGATTGTACATCCTTAATGAGTAGAGTCAATATTTTGTTGTCTTTTCATTGAACAATGTCTGACCCCTTGGCTTATTTACTGCACCGTATTCAAACCCTGTTCTGAAGGCAGAATTATTAATTTCCTCATGGGTTATTCCATAGCACTCATTGTAGAATCTCAGTGCTTCACAAACATTACCTTATTTTCACACCACAATGAGATAAAGGGTGGTATTATCTCAGTTTTACAGATGGACAACTGATGCACAGAGAGATTAAGGTAAAAATATCCAGTAATTGTGGGTGCTCAATTTAAGAACCTTAGGACTCAATTTTGCAGTGTACTTAGCATTATATAGTACTTTGTATATTCAAAGCCTAGCTCCCATTGTCTTCAGTTGCAGAAGTAAGTCCTCAGCTACCTGACACGGACATTTTCAACATTAACAGTTAAAATTTGGCAAACTTATAAGCAATTGAAAATAGGGCCTTATTCTGGGAAGAGTCAGAAACCCTTAATAATAGACAGAGTCAGGGAAGGGATAATGTGTGGGATAATGATGATGACGACACTTCATCTTTCAGGGATAAGATTACAAAATAGACCTCGTGGTTTCACGTCACTTATTAGACCTCCATTTTCCATTGGCCAGTTAGTCACTCTTTGTAGTCATACATATTTTGTCCTGAGATCTCCCTGACACAGTTTAGGAAGGCAGCAAGGCAGTCCTTGGTATCAAAAAGGTTGAGAAACACTGTATCTGACAAAGGAAGGAAGTGTTACAATGAGGAAGTTTACTTTTAGAGTAGCTGTGTAACTTCACCAACTCATTTATGAGGAAGGCTCCGTGTCTGTGACTGAGGTCATGGATTCCTTGACTTTCTGTGACCTCCGTGACTTCTGCGTCAGCTGGTGCAGCTGGCTCCGGGGCTGCCTGATCTGCTCAGGCAGCCCCTGGGCCAGTCGCACCAGCCCAAGTTTTAGTCAGGGGGTATATAGTACAAGTCATGAACAAGTCACAGGACATGAATTTTTGTTTACTGTTCATGACTTTTATTAAAAATGCCTGTGACTGAAATGTAGCCTTATTTATGAGATAGGAAACACACAAATACTACCTTGATTTGGGAAGGGTTAAAGATAAAAAGAAAATTAACCCCTCTGTAGCTGCAGTTGATGGGAGTGTCCAGGCAATCAGCAAGACTCTCCTCAACCTCAATACTCTAAGATGATAATGTATCAACAGGCACTTGGGAATGTGTACAACTTCTGATTATTTCTTTATAGAGCAACCTTTACTTTGCTGTTATCAATGTTTTTATCATTTATTTTTACTACCATTGTGCCCAAATCTCCCAAGCAAGATCAGGGTCTCAGTGTGCTGGGTGCCATACATACACCTGGTTGAACATGTCTCCAGTCCTGAAAAGTTTACAATCTAGACAAGACAGACATATGGGGGGAGAAAGGAAACACTGTTATCCCTATATTACATATTGGGAACTGAGGCACAAATAGATTAAGGACCAGAGCCCACTGAAGTTAAAGGGAGTTTTTTCAGACTCTGGGTTGCACAAGGAGTCTATGGCAGATATGAGACATGAACCCAAATCTCCTGAGTCCCTGTTAAAAAGGGGAAAATCTTGTTAAACAGATGCTGGAGGAAAAAAAGAGTTTCCCTAAGATTTTGAGGAGAAACACAGCCTTTTTTCAAAGTAAAAATACTAGTTTGACAATCTTCCATGGGACATGTTCATTTAAGAAAACACGCTGTGAAAATCTCATTGCCACGGGCATGAGACTCTGCCTCTGGGTGTAATTATATCTACTAGATTTTCTTACAAATGCCACTAATTAAATAGAGAGACAAGGTGGGTGAGGTGTAGTTCTTTTATTGGATCAACTTCTGTTGGCAAGAGAGACAAGCTTTCGAGCTACATAGAGCTCTTCTTCAAAATTTAGTAGGAGTGCTACATATTTAATCATTGAAGGGCCTGCTGCAGTCAAATGTAACCTTGGCTTTATGAGTTGAGCAACCCCAGAAGGCCATAGATGCTGAATTAGTGGCAGGTCATCTATGTAGGAAGAGGAGCAATCGACTATAAAAAAAAATAGCCTTATATATTTGGGCCACAGAGCCCTATCCAGGGAAAGGATCATTCTACCATGAATGCATCCTACACTTGGAGTAAACTCACTGCCTGACCTGAGGTGACACTGCTGGGGGTGTTTTCTGTATGAATATATATCTTCTTACTATATGTTCCATTCTATGCATCTGATGAAGTGGGCTGTAGCCCACGAAAGCTTATGCTCAAATAAATGCGTTAGTCTCTAAGGTGCCACAAGGACGCCTGTTCTTTTTGCGGATACAGGCTAACACAGATGCTATTCTGAAACGAAGTCATCTGTTTTCTTTATTTAAAAAACATTTTAAAGCTCTACATGTGTGTTTTTGAATATGGGGAGCATGGGTTCTTCCTAGCTACTGCAGTCTTGGTGGATGGGGGCTACCCCTTATTAGGAAAAATCCTTTCCTTCCCATCCCCGTTCAATCTCTTTTATTTTTAAAGGTGGGTGAGACTTTTGTCTGTTGTCAGCATCTGTTTAACAAGATTCCTCCCCCCCCCCCCGACTTTTTCCTCCTCCTTTCCAGCTACCAGGAATTGAACTGTTAGCTTCAAATATCCTCATACATTTGGCCCCTATAAAGTTGAGTTGTTCTCTGAAAACTGCCTGTAGAAACAGCACAGGGAGATCCATGTCTACATTGTCTACACTGGAAGAAAAAAAAAAGTGTGTTCTTAATTTGGGTTAAAATAGCAGTGTTGCCATGTCTTCACTGTTTTAACTTAGGTTAGTAGTTTGAGTTCAACCCTCAGGCTCCCCTACAGGCTTTAACTCGAGTTGCTAAGAGCACAGTGTTTGCAATTTCCATTTCCATTTCCTTGTTCTGTTATCTCCGGGGTTCCCTTTATCTTGGCTGTGGCTCTTTTATCCTGAACCATTTCTGTGTACTTGCAAAACACAGCATGAAGCATATAAAAAAGGATGAACCATCTTTGGAAACACATTTGTGAAAACAGAACTGTTCCTATTTTTGTGATTAGGACAAAACAAAGAGATTATGATAAAGCAAGTGAATTACTGTCTGGCCTGGTCTACACTACGCGTTTAAATCGATTTAAAGAGCGTTAAATCGATTTAACGCTGTACCCATCCACACTACAACGCCCTTTATATTGATATAAAGGGCTCTTTAAATCAATTTCTGTACTCCTCCCCGACGAGAGGAGTAGCGCTAAATTTGATATTGCTACTTCAGAATACTGTTAGTGTGGACGGAAATCGACGTTATTGGCCTCCGGGAGGTATCCCACAGTGCACCACTGACCGCTCTGGACAGCAATCAGAA